>NC_142949.1:29637213-29639713 GCF_046866305.1 Octopus bimaculoides | reverse complement strand
CTGATGCTGAGAAACAAAGAGACAACTAGGTGAGAAAGATAATGTTGATCAGTCTTATGAGGTAGGTTCGAAACCTAACTCTTCTTGTACGAAGGCAAGTGAGCAAACACTTTTTCAATTGGTTTCGAATTTCACTAAGCCTAGCATCATTATGGTTATATGCTCAATTATGGCTACCCATAATTCCAGTGGTTTTAAGATTTCACGATTGCAATGTACATGGTTATGCTGATGTACACAGTTTTGAACACTGAAATATTCGGAGATGTTGGTGTAAGCATAACCTCAAATTGCAGGGAGTTAGCTGACACTGCAGTACCACAGGCAGAAGGCAAGCTTAGTTTGAAGAACATCATCGGGTATCAATGCATGATGTGACAGGGACATGAAGCTTGTCATTTACCAGCAACGGAAGAAATCAGACCTCACGTGGAAAGAAGACCATATACGCTCAGTAGCTAGGTTGGATTACTATATGTATGCGTGTGTGTGTAGACCCTGTGAGCGTGTGAGAGAGAGAGGGGGGGTCTAGTTGCCGATTGTATAGTTGCCAAGTGGTATCCACGAGATCGAAAAAGACTATTTGGAAGGTCTTCACAACGATGGGGAGACAATTTGCTCAAGCAATTTTCGGTCAAGATGGAAAAGAATAGCGCAATCAAGACGGAATCGGAAGCGCATTGTGACCAGCGATGTATAACGACATACACACACACACACACACACACACACACACATATATATATATTTCGATAGATAGACAGATAGATAGATAGATAGATAGATAGATAGATAGATAGATAGATAGATAGATAGATATAATACGTTTTCCAAATCCATGATTGCATTTTGAAATAATTCTTTTGTTTTGCATCATCAAAATATCCTTTGCGTGGTCTCATCAAAGAAGTGCTTAAAACTGGTGGAAAGGGAATATATGCAATCGTTTCAGCACAATGCTCTGCTGTAAATATTAAACTCTACCGGTAAAGATTATCAATTTCAGCTTTAACTTAGTTGTTCTCTTAAGTTAATTCTGGTCTGTCTCGTAGCAAGAAATTTAAGAACCAAATAATCATTCCATTGTTTTTCTGTTTTTGTTTTTTTTTTTTTTTCATTTTTCGCTTCCATGTTTATAAGAATCTTATTATTATGACTCATGCTAATATCACATTCACATAATGACGGTGAGTTTTCTACAAGGCAAAATAATGGCAGTTGGAATTTTGTCTGCTGTCACCCGTGGTGGCATCGCAACTATAAATACCTGTGTTTGTGTGTTCGTGTATTTTTTCTTTTGGCATTGTTATGACTTTTGAAAATAACAATATTCCAACCAAAAGCGTCCCACTTGCGTTCAACAAATGTCGCGCGTTGGCGTAAATGTTTTTTGAAAATATATTAACTCTGGGTGGAGTTCGTATCGATATAATTTCATTCAATTCACATCACCAATAGACGGATATTTTCTGTCATTTTATAGCAATTACGTAAATAATTATTGTGTACATTACTTTAAGGAAGATCTACTTTAGAATTTCGATTTCTTTTTAAACTACGACTAACACAATAGTGTTTTTAATTTTACTTCTATTGTTTCTTCGCCACTTCTCCGATGTCGTCGTCATATCCAGCCATTTTTTATAGTCATTGTCTGCACGTTTAATAGAAATTGAGAAAAAATATCGCTATGATCTAGAATAAAATGTTTCATCAATGAATGTGATCAGAATAATGCTAAGCTATTAATTGCGGCATTAATGCTGGAGTTGGCAATCATCGCAAATTCAAAGAATACTCTCTGACGCCAATCATGCGTCTATTGATTCTAAATGTGTACTGCAGACGCATGTATGTATACATTTGTGGATGTATATATGTTTGCTTTCCATTTAATTATTTTAATTCTACCAATATAGAACAAGCTGGTTTTTAACAAAGAAACAAAGTTCAATCGTTGGAATTTATTTAACAACAACGGTAGAGAAGTGTCGTTTTTCGTCTTTTATTTCATTCAGTCATTTCATTGTGGCCATGCTGGGGTATCGCCTTCAAGAAATTTAGTCGAACAAATCGATACCAGTATTATATCATTAAGCTTGGCAATTCCATTGTTCTCTTTTGCCAAAACGCTAAATTACGGGTTGTCAAGGGGTGTGGTGGGGGACAAACACAGACACAAAGACACACAGAGACACACACAGACACACACAGACACACACACGCACACATAGACATACGACGGGCTTCTTTCAGTCTCCGTCTACCAAGTCCATTCAGAAGGTTTTGGTTGACCCGAAGCTATAGTGGTGGACATTTGTTCAAGATGTCACGCAGTGAGACTGAATACGAAAACATATGTGTGTGTGTGTGTGTGTGTGTGTGTGTGTGTGTGTGTGTGTGTGTGTGTGTGTGTGTGTGCGTGTGTGCGTGCGTGCGTGTGTGTGTGCGTGCGTGTGTGTGTCTAAGTGTGTGTCTGAGTATATATATATATGACGGG
>NC_142949.1:29629713-29632213 GCF_046866305.1 Octopus bimaculoides | reverse complement strand
CCCTCGTACATACATAGATACGCAGACACACACACACACACACACACACACACACACACACACACACACACACACACACACATGTCTAGATCACTAGCCACTACACATTCTTTATTTTCTCTCCTTGTTTCTTTATGTGTTCCTTTCTGTGGAAGAGCACAGGCTCGAAACGTTAAAGACTTTTTCACTTCCTGAGCGTTAAACTAAAACATCTGTTTGTTGTCTACACCACTTGTCTTCGTCTTTTGTTTTTTGTTTTTTGTTAATTCTCCCTATATATAAATACATATATGCATATATGTATGCATGTATGTATAGGCATTCAAGCCTACCGACTGTATTTACTGGATATTTATTCTTTACTTTGTCGGTATATTGTCGTAGTTTTCCTCTAAAACATGACAACCCTAAAGACTTTCTCAAAGACCTTTGCAATCCCTACGGAAAAAAAAAATATCAAAGGTTGTTTGAAATCGCTGTATTGTGTCTACACCTAAGTAAATATATCTTTTCTGGTCACTACAAACCGTGATCACCGGAAACCGGCTTGTTCATCACTTACTATAGAAGCGAAAGAAATCTGTGCCCTATTCAGCCGTGTCTAGCCTTTGGGCAGTTGATCCTTATTCGGAATAGCTGTGTAAGGATTTCACTTGGGATGCTGTCCATCACATATCGCTCTTGTTTTCGTTATCCTACTCAACAGAGAAGATACTTGCGTTGTGTTTCGTTGACCAGCTGAGATAGCGAGTTGTGTGGTTGTCACACTGTGTTTGTCGACATGAATGCATATGCCTGCATGTGTGCTTTATGGTGTTTCTGTTGGTGTGCATATTATATGCAACTTTACAATTATATCAATATATATATATATATATATATATGTCTGTCTGTCTGTCTATCTACTTACCTACCTACCTTCCTACCTACCTACCTACCTACCTACCCACATACCTACCTACCCACATACCTACCTACCTACCTACCTACCTACCTGCCTATCTACCTACCTGTCTACCTACCTATGTATCTATCTATCTATCTATCTATCTATCTATATATCTATCTATCTATCTATCTATCTATATATATATATATATATATATATATATATATATATCTACCAACTTGCCTACCTACCTACCTACCTATCTACCTACCTACCGCCCCACCTATCTATCTATCTATCTATCTATCTATCTATCTATCTATCTATCTATCTATTTGCATTTACATATTCTCCGTATGTCGGTGCTCTGGCTTTCGTCTCTGTACTTGAATGTGTGTGTATTTGTTGTTACGTGTGAGTTTGTCATGGCTACGATTATCATATCCTGCATCTGCATATATATTTTTTTATCACAGGAATCTATATGGATCACTTAGAGTGACACATGTACTGCGTGCAAAATCGCACGCACGTACACAGCCATACATTTAGCAATCGAACCACATACACACACTCACATACGCATACATATATATATATAATCACAAACACACATTACATATATATATATATATATATATATATATATATATATATATATATATATATATATATATATATATATATATATATATATATATATATATATATATATATATATATATGTATATATGTTCATATCTATGTACGTATGTATATCTATACATATATATACACATAAATACGCATTGTTATATGCATGTATATATATATATGTATATATATATATATATATATATATATATATATATATATATATATATATATATATATATATATGGAGAGAGAGAGAGAGAGAGAGAGAGAGAGAGAGAGAAACAAAGAGGAGAGGGATGTAGATATGCATGTGTATGGGTATATATATACATATATACATATATACATGTATATGTATATATATATATATATATATATATATATATATATATATATATATATATACATATATATATATAGTGAGAGAAACATTGAAATGCTTAACATTTGTGGAGATATATATATGTACGTGTATGTATGTCTGTATATATACATATGTCTGTGTATATATGTAAAATAAAGTAACAAGAATAGTATGGAAATGAATATGGAAATAAATTTCGAAAAAATTCTTCACAAAAACAAATCAATCAATCAGAACTCTTTGAAATAGCATGAAAATCCTACAGAATATTCTAGTGTACTTCTAAAATTACCCATAGTGACGTAGCGACCCCTACCGAGCATGTGCAGAACCGTACAACATACAATAATCTTTGATTATGCCGTGCTGACGTCTCACTGAGCTATTGCTTGCAATCAGTAGACTCCAAACTATGGGCCGCGAACGCAGTTTTTCTTTTTTTCTCTCTTCTTTGCTGTGGAATTATTTGATGAAATATAAAAATATTCACGAATGTTTTATGAAATACGCCATTGGCAAAAGTACAACAACGCGAAATTTTCAGTTAGTAGAAAATAAACTTGGAGATATTTCCCGACGAATATCCTTACACATTAAAATTATGCCCCATT
>NC_142949.1:29619713-29622213 GCF_046866305.1 Octopus bimaculoides | reverse complement strand
TTCGCCCGTTGCTACGTTCAGAGTTCAAATACCTCCAAGGTCGACTTTGCTGGGGTCGATAAATTAAAGTACCAGTGAAACTCTGGGGTTGATATAATCGATTAATCCCCACCCAACAAATCTAAGGCCTTGTGCCCCCCCAGTAGAAAGGATTATCATTATTATGTTTGTAAGGTGGCTAGTTGACAGAATCGTTAGCACGGCAGGCAAACTGCTTAGCGACATTTCTTACGTTCTGAGTTCGAATTCCACCAAGGTCGACTTTGCCCCTCATCTAACTGGCAGAATCGTTAGCGCGTTGGACGAAATGTTTAGTTGTATTTTTCCCGTCGCTACGTTCAGAGTTCAAATTCCGCCGAGGGCGACTTTGCACTTTATCTTTAGGGGTCGATGAAATAAGTACCAGTTGAGTACTGGGATCGATCTAACTGACTAGACCTTTCCCTCAAATTTCAGGCCTTGTGCCTATGGGAGAAAGAACTATTAATATTTTAGTTATAGTCGTTATTTTTCCAATTGTTGTTATTGCATTTGTTGTTGTCAGAATACCAGTTATTACTAACGTTATTTTCGTTCTTTTGTCTTTTGTCTATTACTTGTCTCAGCTATTAGACTGCGGACATGCTGGAGCACTGCGTTAAAGAATTTTGGTCGAACGAATCAATTCCAGGATTTATTTTTTTAAAACCTAGTACTTACACTCTCGGTCTACTTTGTACAACCGTCATGCTGGGGGACATAAACATATCAACACCAGTTTCAAGTGATAGTGGTCGAGGTGGTGGTGGTGGTGGTTGTGGTGGACAGTCTCTGATACACTCACACACACACATATGTATATGTATATGTATATATATATATTTCGTATGTGTATTTCGTGTGCAAGATTCTTGATGTGGATACGTGTGTTGAAAGAAATACAATTAAACCTTGGGAGAGGCATTATGCCGGTAATAAACACACGCACTGGTTCAGTCCTTTATTAATTTATATAGTTTTTTTGTTAAATTATTTCATTGCACTCTTGCAATCTCTTCAGTAACTTGTCTCTCCACTTCCATTTATTTTGAATGTATGATCTGGCGTTGTTTTGGCGTTGTTTTGGCGTTGTTTCGAAACTGTTTGGTATGAGCATGTGAGTGTGTGGAAGCTCGTATGTGTGCACGCTCATATGTGTGCACGCACTTATGTGTTCGTGCTTATATGTAAGTATGTGCGTCCATATGTGTGTTTGTAACAATTTCGTTTATATCAGATCAGATAGAGGCTTTTTTTTTCTAATTTAAATTTAAATTTATTTATTTACGTTCATATTCCGCATCATATGCGTGAACAACACATGCAACCATGGGCAATTGTAAGGCCCTCATCTACGTGTATTTGGTGTTCAAAGTTGGTTGCGTTTATATATATATATATATATATATATATATATATATATATATATATATATATATATATATATATATATATATATATATATATATATATATATATATATATATATATATATATATATATATATATATATATATATGTATGTATGTGTGTCTGTATATATATCGGCTGAATTTTTATGGCATTCAACAAAATGAATAGTGGTATTAGTTTTACTTCTTTTTTTTTCTGGGTTCAAATCATGTTGGGCTCAACAGGTCATGCGGGGCTCGAGAAAATATAGTCCTGCTTTAAGAGGAGGCATTATAGTGATGATGGTAGGGGCTGTTGTGTTTCAGTCATTGTGTTGTCATAGTGGTGGTTGTGGAGGTGGAAGTAGTACTAATTATAGTCGTGGTGGTAGTAGTTGTGGTGGTAGTACTGTTGGTAATTTTTTCGGCACTGTTGTTGTTGTTGTTGATGGTGATGGGGATGGTTATGGTAGTGGTTGAGTAGTTAGTAGTTAACAACGGAATGAATGTGATGGTGGCAGTGTTGTTGTTAGTGGTGATGTTGATGGTGATGATGAAGTTGATGGTGGCGGTGCTGGTGTAGCTAGTGTTTCTAGCAGTCACTAGAACCGCTATTCATACTGATAATGATAATGTAAACGATTTAGTCATTATAATTAATCTTACTGTAAATTCGTGTACGCACGTGTGTCTAAATAAACATGTATGTATTTGCATGTGTGAATACGTGTACGCGTATAGTTGTAAACAACTTTTTGTTTTAAATTTCTGTGTATATATTTCTAAGCTATTTAGTAATCTTTTTTTTTTTTTTAAGAGAGCAAATTAAATACCAAAATTAACACACCGGAAATTGTCAATGTAAGCAATTGATGTTAATCAATTGTTCTGTGTATAATGTCGTGTTTTATTTCAAGTGTATATACATGCACACATGTGCATGCTTATATACATGAATAGATGCATACAAATATACAGGTATACAGTCAGGCATGTATATATGCAAACACATACACACATATACATACAAATACATATAACACACATATACGTATGTATATACATATATACATATATATATATATGTATAG
>NC_142949.1:29602213-29609713 GCF_046866305.1 Octopus bimaculoides | reverse complement strand
GCATATAACACTCAAATACAACAACGAATCATGCGTTTTACTCACATATACAATAGCACGATCGTCATCAACGTCTGCAGAGACATACTCGTACGAAGAACAATGAGCTCGCCCCCACATTGTCCCCTTAAGAATGAGTAACACGGAAATAGAGTGATCACGATTCCTTGTAATGTCTGGGAGGTTAAACCCTTCGCTCTCTGTGGAACATAGACCATCGAAGACATTTCGCTAATGTTCTCGACTCTGGGATGACGTTTTTCTAGCAAAGTCTGATATGTTATGTATTGTCATCGATGTATCTGTAACAGATTTGTTTTTGCTAGGTAGGAGCCTTCGTCTCCATCAACCATCTGTACATTTCTGTCTAGGACTCATAGGGCCGGTTTGCTTGTTTTCATGACGTATAAGTTGCCAAGATCACAGCAATTCTCCTGAACAATCTTTTAAAGGTACGCTTACAAACAGACAAAAACGATGTAATATAAATAAAATGCTAATAAAAGTTTACAAATAGTCGAAGGTTTTCTTGAAGGTCGAGAAATTGTAAAATGTAAAACATAAAGGCGATATTATACAAAATATTGCCTGCTTTTAGGTGGAAAAGCCAAATTCAAATGCGAAAGTAAAATATTATTATTATCCGAATGGTATTTTATCAGTTGACATTTTATACTTCGTAGCATGTCTGCAGAAATTCAAAAGCTCCCGTCTTTGGTTCAATACATATTTTCCTAGAACAGGATGAAGAGCTTTTCGGTCAGGCACGATTTGCACCACATAAAGCGTCTATATTCTCCATGCTTATATGGTGCAGATTTCTCTAAGATCGTCCAGCTGATATTGAAAGAATGGGTATCATTTTCTTTTAAATGCCAGATATATTTGACAAGACTTGTTGCTGTCCTATTTTCGGGGTATCGAAATGAATTTCGATGGGAATATAATCTAGTCTTAAATGTATTTTCCGAAGCTCCGGTATATGTTTTATATTCTTGTAAGCCGTCTATTTGTTCCTTATCTGTATAAACAATTCCTTTCCTTAGACAAATTCCTCCTAACAGAGAGTAACTTCTGATCTTTACAATTGCATTTTTCTCGTTATTTCTGGCACGTGGATGATTCTAATAGTTTTCGTGTTGTACTGATTAATTAAAGAGGCGAAGCTCTTTCAACAAGACACTTTATTTCACGTTGCTCCATTTAACTCAGCTGCAGAAATGCGTTGCGACATCACTGGTGTCAAGCTGTATCGGCCTTTGCCTTTCCCTTGGATAACATCAGCGGTGTAGAGAGGTGAAGCTTGTATGGATGGGCGACTGCTGGCCTTCCACAAACAACCTAGCCCGGACTTGTGCATCGGAGGGTAACTTTCTAGGAGCAATCCCATGGTCATTTATGACCGAAGGGGGTTTCCTCCTCCTCCTGTTTGTGTACATGTATGTGTGTGTGTATGTGTGTGTGTGTGCATATATATTTGGGTAAGATTTATGGAAAATGGGAAAGATGAACATGAATAACAGAAAGCAGAAACTCAACCAGAGGGCAATACATACAATACACAACAATTAGAAAAACAATATAAAATTGTATATCAACAGCAACTGCAAAGGACACAACATCATAACGGTAATGGCTGTAGTGATTGCGAAAATATTTGTCAGTGGGTGAGAGATTTGAGTGTATCGTTGGAAATATATAATTTATTATGTATTTTTTAACGCCATCGAAAATTGCACAGTTGCAACGCAGATAGAAATGAACGCTACAATTTCTCAACGCGTATACACTGGCATATTACTCTTGCGTTTTACCTACATGCTTTTAATGCATTCGTTTTATTTTGTGATATCTTAGAGGTACACATAATATTCAAACGCAAAGACACAAGCGTATCTTAACAGACTAAAACGGTAAGACAAATAACATGTAATATATAACCTGTGTCTGTTTTATTGCAAGGGAGTTAGCCATATATACATATATATATATATATATATATATATATAAAGAGAGAGAGAGAGAGAGAGAGAGAGAGAGAGAGAGAGAGAGAGGCATATTAAAATATAGAGAAGGGATAGATATAGATGTGCTCGTATATATATATATATATATATATATATATATATATATATATATATATATATATATATATATATATATATATACATATATATATACACACATACATATGTTTCTGTTTGAGTCTCTGTGTATGTGTGTATGTATGCATGTATGCATGCTTGTATGTATGCATATATGTATGTATGTATGTATTTGTGTGTGTGTATGTATGTATGTATGAGCTATGGCAATGTCAGGCAGCGTTAATATGGCGACATTTGGCGCTGATAGTAAGCATATTTAACTAATATACAGTGTTTATAGAGCATTGCATTAGCAGGGATGTATTTTCGCTTCCATTATTAATATAAGCATCCATGATTAAAGATGTATAACCGGAATATATGACAAGCTACAACAAACAACCGTAAAAAGAACTATATAGAAAAAGCTTAACAAAAGAACATAACATATATCAATCAACAACAACAACAACAACAAGAGGATCATCACCACCACCACCAACAACAACAACTTGCTCCAAAAAGAAGTGCAATGAAAACAGCTACGAGAAGAGTATCTGCAACAAGAACAGAAATAAGACCAACCAAAACAAACACAAAAACAAATACAACCATAGCAACATATATGTATGTGTATATGTATGTATATATGTGTGTGTTTGTGTGTATCTGTCTAGCCATTTATCTATGTATGTATGTATGTATGTATGTATGTATGTATATATATATGTGTTTATCTATCTATCTCTCTCTCTCTCTCTCTCTCTCTCTCTCTCTCTCTCTCTCTCTCTCTCTCTCTCTATATATATATATATATATATATATATATATATATATATATATATATATATATATATATATATATATATATACAGAGAGAGGGAGAAATAAATAGATACACTATGTCAGGAGACCCTTTAGGGAGTCACTTAGCCTAAGAGATATCGTAGGCGGTTATTCCTCAAATAGCACCACCCAACACATTTGAATAAAAGAAAGTCTATACATTGTGTAATTTCGTACCCAGATACCAACGAAAAGGCAATGGCGATTATACCCGAAAACTCTTTACTCCTATTATTGATGGATCACGATTGACCAGGGGCCAAACTACCATAGTACCCGAAAAAGACATTAACCAAACCATCCGCAAGGCAAAAAGACGAAAAACTAATCTACCAATACGAACACAAACAACTCCCATGGGAATGTATATATTATCCACTTAGGTGTGTTTACTCATGAGTGTAGTGCAGGTGTGTGGTAACCTATATAACTATGTATATATATATATATATGCATGTATGCATGTATGCATGTATGTATGTATGCATGAATGTATGTATATACACATGTGTGTATGCATGTATACACGTGTTTATGTATTTATAAATACGTATACCGTATATATACTCGTGTAAAAGTCGAATTTTCCAGACCATTTATTAAGGTCAAATATATAGGGTCGACTATTTTTACATGAATACTTATTTGGAGGGGCTGAAATCTAAAGTACCGTATCAGCATTAGAAGCCCAACTGATCTCTAAGGGAAGAAAGACAAAAACGCAATGAATTACAGTAATATTACCAATTCTATGCATCATAACACACGTCCTAGTAAAATATAAAGGTTCTAGCGATTAACTGAATATTTTTAAGCAACAATGCTACTATTACTACTTCTATCACTACTACTTCTACCCCTACCATCACCGCCACCACCACTACTACTACTACTACTACTACTACTACTACTACTACTAGTGTAGCATTATCGATTCTGGGATCATGTTTATCTGGCAATGGTTGGCGAGCCAGCTTCGTTATTTGCGCACTTAAATGACTAAATCAGTTCGAGATGAAATGGCCTGGTAATTTGGCAAAAGACAATTAACGCTGATGACCTTTTATCTTTAATAATTAAGCTGATGCTAATTGATCGACTAATCACGTGACTTGATTTGATCCTCACTAACAACTGATTTTTTGCAGCACCACCTAAATTACGGAATATATGTGTGTGTGTGTGTGTGTGGGTGTGTGTGTGTGTAGATGCGAACGTGTGTGTGTATGTGTGTGTCTGTTTGTGTAAGCATATATATCTGTATATATGTATAGATGTCTTTTCCCTTCGTATATATATAAATATATATATATATATATATATATATATATATATATACGCATACATACATATATACATAGATATATATATATGTATTTGTATACGTTTCCGTGCGTGTGAGTGGGTGTGTATATACATATATATATATATATACATATAAATATATATTATATATATATATATATATATATACATATAAATATATATATATATATATATATATATATATATATATATATATATATATATATATATATATATATATATATATATATATATATATATATATATATACATATATATATATATATATATATATATATATATATATATATATATATATATATATATATATATATATATATATATATATATATATAGATATGAATATATACTATACTATACTATACACGTACATGCACATATGAATATACAAAATTGCAATATATAAATATATACATATATACATACGTGTATGTGTACTCATATGTGTGTGTGTGTGTGTGAAATTATCAGTGACCATGATCGTAGCCAATATTTGTTCTTTAATATCCATAACAAAGTTTCTCATTTACTGAATTAATCAGCTTTATTTAAGTACGAGGTGTTTTATTTCTCAATATTTTCTAAATTAGATAATATTTCTGTTCTCTTTCTCATCATTCAGTCAGTCGGCTTCTACTTTTCATCCTCTGGAATTTCATTACTGCATTGCACACACGCATTCTCCACCACCCTCTCCGCCATCTCCGCCCTCTCTCACACACACACATACATATATCTATATCTATAGATTCATATATATATATATATATATATATATATATATATATATATATATATATATATATATATATATATATATATACATACATACATACACAAATTCAATTAAACACACGCGCACGCACGGACACCTGCACTCACTCACACATGCGCACATACATACTTGTGTGCACGTATGTATTCTAATGTACATATATATATATATATATGTATATGTGTGTGTGTGTGTCTGTCTGTCTATGCATCATGTGTGGGTATATATATATATATATATATATATATATATATATATATATATATATATATATATATATATATATGTATATATATATATATATATATATATATATATATATATATATATATATACGCATGTATGGATATGCATGTATGCATATATCTATCTATATACATATGTGTATATGTATATATATAGATTTATATATGCCTGTAATATATACATATACATACATATATATACATATAAATATATACATATATGTATGTATATATATAAATATATATACGTGTGAATATGTATATATATATATATTTATATATATATATATATATATATATATATATATATATATATATAGCTACATAGGTATTAACACCTCCTTTGTTAGCAGTAAAGCTATTTTCTATTTTTAATGTGTGTATATCACCTGCAAATTGATCAAACAGCTAAACGTTTATCGGATTTAGGTAAACGGGAATACAAAAGAACATACGTAAAAAAAAGACAATGAAAAACGACAAAAACAACAACACCAGCAACAACAACTACAACAACAACAACCTCACCAACAACAGCAGCAAGCGCAGGAGCAACATCAACAAAAATAAATGCATCTAATATAAAAGCAACAAATTTCAGACAGTACAGCAAACAATTATTTATTATATGAGATTAATTGGAATAATTAAATAAATTATCTGTGTGGTAGCAACTAACAATAACAGCTCACAACATCTTTAATAGCCTGTTTGTGTATCTGTCCGCCCGTCTGTCTGCCTGACCGTGTGTCCGTCTGTCTCTCTGTCTGCCTGTCGGCCTGCCTGTCAGCCTGCCTGTCTGTCTGTCTGTTCTCTCTTTCTCACACATATATACACACACAAACGTACACATACACGTCCCTGCATTCAACAGAACGCGCAGAATCAGTACCTCTCTCTCTCTCTCAGTCTCTCTATCTTCCCCCCCCCTCTCTCTCTCTCTCTCCCACATGCGCGCACACATACACCCTTACTCAAGGACACATACATACACACACACACACATATACACACACACATGCACTTTCAAAACAGGTTCACACTCATACAGATGCATACGCACATATGTGTTTGTATATATATATATATATGTATGTATGGGTGTGTGTGTGTATATATATGTATATATATATATATATATATATATATATATATATATATATATATACATATACATATATATATATATACATACACGTGTATATGTATATTTATCTATATATATATATATATATTACACTTACACACAGGCATAATCAACGTCACATACTTGTTCAAGCACACACACACATACATATATACATACATGTATACATGCATGTATACATACATACATACATACAAACATACATACATACATACACACACATTCATGCGTCCATACGTACGTACATACACATCCGCATACATACCAACCTACATACATACATACATACATACATACACACACACACACACATACATACATACATACATACATACATACATACATACAGTCACGGAGTCAATTGTGCTCTATGTTGTTCTTATGGTTGCTGAATCAAAGTTGACTTTGCGTTAAATAAAGATTAATAATAACAACAGCCATTAGACAAACAAATACCACGGCTTCTTACACGGCTGCTAGCCCTGCTAGAAACAACAGCTAAATCTCCGAGATAACTACAAAACCTGACATAGGATAATCATAGGGTGCAAGCGGGTCTCCTGAAATTTTTGCAGGAACAGTGAAAAGGTTCTGAACATACACCTGAATTACTGATCTTGCACCTAAATAAATTACGTTCCTGCGATCATGGTGATAATGTAGTCCTAGATATACCATGCCTGCGAAACGAAAGGGCTATATGCCCTCTCTCGCAATAGAACGCATTGATACATACAATTGTCACAACCATCATACAAACCAATAGAACGGTGCTTGATCTGCTTAAGACAGTCGCTAAATCTCGGTGAAAAAAACAAAAGGTTACATATGATAATGTAGTCCAAGGTACACAATGCATAAAAAAGGCTTAACGTTCTCAGATGCAATGAAACGTATTGATGAATTCACTTGTAACTGGTACTTCGTCCTTTACGACGACATGAGTTCCAGCTGATCTGCTCAACGAAATAGCCTGTTCGTAACATTAACTTGCCTTTCGAAAAGGTTGCCCTTCGAAAAGGTTGCCCTTCGAAAAGGTTGCCCTTCGTATGATAAAGGGTGAGATGACCACGG
>NC_142949.1:29594713-29597213 GCF_046866305.1 Octopus bimaculoides | reverse complement strand
CAAATATATTTATATATATACATATAAAGATATATGCATTCACACACACACATTCACAAAGTCATCGATAGCTTCCTAACCATTCAATAACTGACTCATGATCGTTACAAAACAACAAGAACAACAATACCACGACATCAGGATACTGATTGATACTATTCATTATCAACATGAAAGTGGAAACCACGATAAAAAAAATTTTCCGTGATTACGTTTAATCAATGAAAAACAAATCGAATGAATTCAGTAATTTGATTGAATACATTCAATTTGTATTGTATTGGGTTGTCAGGTAAATTCGTTCGTATTTTTTTTTTTTTTTTGTAATTCTTTTTATGTAATTTGAATTATCACGAAAAATACTTTTATCGTTGTGTTTTTAGGTTATTTTTGTAACTCTATTCGTTCTCTGCATATTTTGTTTAGCATTTTTGAAATTTGAACGAATTTTAACTCTTTTCAGACATGACGATGGAGTGGCAAGGAGAAAAAAACAACGAACGAATTTATGTGACAACCCTATCGTTGGCTAATCGTAAAATGAGAAAAATGTTGTTTTTTATCGTTCGTTCTTTCCAATTTCATATTGATAATGAATAGTATCATGCAGGATAATGTCACACTTTTATTTTCTTTCCTGTGATTCAATGATCATTAGTAACTTATTGAATGATTGAATGCTATGAAAAAGAAAAAAAGGTATGGACTTTTATTTTTTTTATTTTGGCAGAATCAGAAAAGAAAAATCATTATTTTATATATTTTTTAAATAAATTTCATCAACATATTCATCACGTGCCTTTCTGACAAGGTCTTTGTGCGAAATTCCATTACATAAATATGCTTTATTAAGACATTTATGAGGAAACAAAATGCGGAAAGGCAGCTAATGTAGGTTTTCGATAATATACACATAGGCATACGTGTGTGCTTATGTGTACTTAACTATATGTGTATATATGCATATATATATATATATATATATATATATATATATATATATATATATATATATATATATATATATATATATATATATATATATATATATATATATATATACATATATATGTATATATATATATATTGTGCGTGTGTATGTTTCTATAACTATAAATATTAACATTGTAGGAATACGTCTGTATGTGTGAGAAAATTTCGTTATGTGGCGAGGTATTGATAGTAGATAGCGAGGATGATGGCGGGAAGTGGGGATTAAAGTACCATAGTAACAAGAGTGAAGACAGCGAGTGGGGTTATTGAGCGAAAAGTTAATGAGAGAAAGATATGCATTGCAGATGTAGCGACGGGAAACTAAGCTTTATTGTATTCCTTCATTAGGTCAGATTTGGTGGTTTATAGTGTTTGAGGAAATCTTTCATCTCGTGTAAACAAGTGCACAGTAATTCGTTTCGCTGTCCGTCGCTGGACACAAATTGCTATGGTAACATGGATAGCTATTTTAATTTAATGCTGTTTCATTTGCATATCAATGAATGTACTGATTCCTGTACATAGTGGGAATGGAAAGATTTCGTCTAGGCGTGTGACTAGCGATAACGCATCACTGACAAAGCTCAAGGAAACCGAAACGCGTCTCACGTTCTCATGGATTACTCCTGTGAAGATATTCGTCTCGCTCTCAAACGAATACCTCTGCATCATGCTTGTCAACCGTATCTATAAATTAAGTATGCTGAATAGATAGCTAATTTAGTATTGCAACGTTTCCTTTTACACAAATAACTCACACGAGACTGGTGCTCGCACCTCTAGCTTTACAAGCAATTGAAGAATTGAGAAAAGTCTACGATGTTTTGAAAGAATTGCTGCTGCTTTCAGGAAGTATTCAGACTCAACGAATGTTTGTGAGAACAAAATCTGTTGTTCAAACTATTTGACGTCATTCCAATATAAGATTTAAGTGTGAAGTCGTCTCTTAACTTCACAGAGTCGGCGACACATGGCGGTTACACTGATGCGTTAAATTACATATACAATAATCTAAGTTTGGTAGCCAACTTTCTTTCTTCTCCGTTATTTACATTTAAGTGTTCGTATATACATTCACAGACATATATGCAAACACACAAATATATTATGTGTGTGTGTATACATACGTACATATAGGTATGTATATATGCATATATATACTTATATGTATGTATGTGTGTATGTGTACGTGTGTATATGTATATGCATCATCATTTTTAGTAGTATTTAAATATAATACACGCACACACATACACACATATATATGTGCACACACTCATTCATATCTGTATATATACACATACGAATTTACGTATATATATATATAACACATACATACATACATACATACATACATACATACATACATACATACATACATATATATATATATATATATATATATATATTCTTTCATTACTTTATTTGTTTCCGTCATTTCACTGCAGCCATGCTGGAGCACCGCCTTTCGTCGAAGAAATTGACCCAAGACTTATTCTTTGTGAAC
>NC_142949.1:29569713-29572213 GCF_046866305.1 Octopus bimaculoides | reverse complement strand
ATAAGCATACGTACATATACATAGCCACATGTACATACATGTATATATATATATATATATATATATATATATATATATACGTGTGTGTGTCTGTGCCTGTCTGTCTATCTGTCTGTCTATGTCTGTGTCTGTATATATATATATATATATATATATATATATATATATATATATATATATATATATATATATATATATTATATATTGGTATGTGTGTATGTATATATATAGAGAGGTACATATACATACATACATTTATTTATACACACACACACACACACACACATTGTTACTTATCTATGCTAATTACTTTGTCAACTTAGAGAGTTCCTAGTTGGAAAAAAAAAACATTACAAAAGGATATTTCAACACCAACGCAATGTGATCCACCTATTATGAAAGAAACTCTCTAACACACACACGCACACACACACACACACACACACACACACACACACACACACACGCACCCTGTGTTTAGATTTTTTCACGGTGGTGAGTTGGGTGTGCGATGAGGTGTGGATATCAGACTAATGGAAACTTCTTCACATCTTACCATTATCCAAAAGAAAAGAAAAATAAAAGAAGAAAGAAAAACATGAAGTGTAGCAGAGTTTTGTCGAATTCAGACTAACAAACATGGCAAGTTCCATAATATTTATCGTTTCAGTTCTATTAATACGTGTGTATAATTACAGGGTAATATAAATATGTATATTAATATCGTATTAATCTGTTTTTTGAAATAAAGCTTTTGTCTTTCATCTTCAACCTTTATCTTTAACTTACTTCAGTCATTGGACTCTGGCCACCCTGGGGCATCGTCATGACTGGTTTTAGTCAAATGAATCTATCCCAGTACTTATTTTTCGTTATAAATCTGCTGCTTGTTCTTTCGGTCTCTTTTCTTCAGCTGCAAAGAGATACGGGGACGCAAACTAACAAACACCGGTTGTCAAAAAGTAGAAAACAAACAGAAACCCAGACACAAACGAACACACACACACGCATACACACCGGTGCCTTCAAAAATTGATAGAAATGCTGGCTATCACACAGCTAACTCTTCCAAAATTGCTGAAAATGTTGGCTGTCTCACATCAAGCCCTTGCAAAATTGTTCCAAATTTGGCCATCACGCAACAAGTGCCCCCAAATTTTGGGCAGCACTATTACCGAGAAGAAAATCCTTCACATGTTTAAGAGCCCATACTAAATGCTGACCCTCTGCCCTCCACCTAAACCAGGAGATATTTTATTACCAAACAATTATTGACATTCTACAAAGCAGCGTACGCGAGACCCAAAATGGAGTATTGCTTTCATATCTGAGACGTTGTTCTCGCTGCACTCAAAGACGTCCTAGCCTACAAATAGAATAAGGTCACCCAACTGATTAACATAAAGAGAGAAGGGCCAAACGACTACAGGTGCAATGTTGTTTGATTATAGGTCTGTTCCAACAGGGGCTGACTTGAGGCAAATAGCAACAACCAGACGACATCCATTACAGTAACAGGAACACTTCCTATCGTCTGTTTTTGTACAAATTTTTAACACTCAAAATTATTTTCGCACTTGATGTTACTATTTGCGTTGCTCAAACATGAACGCTTTCTCTCCCTCACTTTATTTCTTTCTTTCTTTCTTTCTTTCTTATTCGACCGACATTCCAATCAACCAATTGTATGTATTCCTACGAAGAAGAAGAAGAAAAAAGAAAGAAAGGAAGGAAGAAAGAAAGAAAAAAACGGGAAGTCTATGAATGTTAAATTTAGTCTTACTTAAGATAGATAAACAGTGGAAACGTAACCAATTTAGACAGTTGTCAATGTGAGCAGCTCTAATGCTACAATAAATATTAAATTATGGAAACTTGAAATGGCTTCACGAAAATATCTTCAACAAAAATAAAATTAGCCATAGTCGTTGCGTGTTGTGTGTGTGCGTGTGCATGTGTGTGTGATGTGTTTGTATACGCTTATACAGTCATATGTATGTGTGGGCTATATACATATAAACACACATATATATATATATAGGCCATATACATACATACATATATATATATATATATATATATATATATATATACCACAAATGCTGCAAACACACGAACACTATATATATATATATATATATATATATATATATATATATAAACCACAAATGCTGCAAACACACGAACACTATATATATATATATATATATATATATATATATATATATATATATACATATATGTGTGAGTGTGTATGTGTGTAACGTATACATACATACATACATTCACACAATCACACGTATATTAATACGTGTATATATATATATATATATATTTATATATATCCATACACACATACTTACTTACACATACACATATGCTAAATACTCACATAATAGACCTACACTGCGTTCGATTCCTCTCCAACTCTTCCTTCTATCCCTCATTGACGTACTTGTCGTTACATCGAAACCCCTCCTCTAACACAGACGATGTTCCG
>NC_142949.1:29554713-29559713 GCF_046866305.1 Octopus bimaculoides | reverse complement strand
ATAAATAAAAACAATAACAAAATAACAAAAACAATTTCAGGAACGAAGAGAAAAAGTGGAACTGAAAAATATGAACGACAATGTTTATATGTGTGTATGTATGTAGACACGCGTATGTATGTATGTATGTATGTATGTATGTATGTATGTGTGTATACGTATTTGCGTGTCTGTATGTATGTATGTATGTATGCATATATGTACGTATGTATATATGTATGTATGTAAGTGTGTGTATGTATGTATGTTAGTGTGTGTATGTATGCCTATGATGTATGTATGCGCCGGTGTATGTCCACACACACATTCGTAAACAGATGTATAAATGTTTGTTGTTCATGTGTGTGTGGCTGTGTGTGTGAAATTATGTACACATGTGTATGTACATACATGCGTACATACATATATATACATATATACATATGTATGTATATATATGTATACCCACACACACACAGGCATACATATATACATACATGTGTATATATATATATATATATATATATATATATATATATATATATATATATATATATACATACATATATATATATATACATACATATATATACATACATATATACACATATATATATATACATATATATAATGCAGAGAAATATACACCCATTCATACACATACGAGCATATATGCATATATTTACATGTGCATATGTGAGACGGATATATATATATATATATATATATATATATATATATATATATATATATATATATATGTATATATATATATATATATACATATATATATATAAATATATATATACATGCATACATAGATACATGCATACATATATATATATATATATATATATATATATATATATATATATATATATATATATATATATATATATATGTATATAATGTTACGTATATATATATACTCATGTTTATTACAACGCACTCAAAGACACATGACGTATGAACGTATGTAGATATACATATACATCCAGACACATACACACATCATACACACACACACACATACATACATACATACATACATACATACATACACGCATACATACATACACTCATGCATGCATACATACATGCATCTAGACATATATATATATATATATATATATATCTGCGCGTGTATGTGTGTATACAATATTTTTTTTCCCCCGCTTCCACGATGCTTTGACGCTGCAGGGTATGTTATGAACATTGTTGTAAACATTATTAAGAGGTGTCGTTATTGTTTTCCCCCCAAATACAAGCAACTTAAGTGAGAAGTCATGTGGTAAATATGCCTCTAGTGCCGCAGGCTCCATTCAAGGGAAGGCTTAAAGCTAAGCTCTCTCTCTCAAAGTTTACAGCGTGACCAAACAGAAAATTTCTAATCGTGATGTTCGCTTCACGTCATGTGGTAAATATGCCTCTAGTGCCGCAGGCTCCATTCAAGGGAAGGCTTAAAGCTAAGCTCTCTCTCTCAAAGTTTACAGCGTGACCAAACAGAAAAATTCTAATCGTGATGTTCGCTTCACGCGTGTATACATACATATATATATATATATATATATATATATATATATATATATATATATATATATATATATATATATATATATATATATATATATATATATCGATATACATATACATATATGTGTGTGTATATATGAGCGAATGGATGCTCATGTATGCACATGTGTATGTATGCATACTCACATGTATGTGTATGCAGCACTGTCATGCACGTATTCATGAGTGTATATTCATTCTTGAATACACAGGTATTGACATGTATATATACGCACTTGTGCAATCACAAAAAGACGTCCATAAACTGACACACACGCACACACACACACACACACATAAACACACACACATACTCACGAATACATACGTAAGCACGCTCATACAGAAATATACCTTCAGACTCATATACTCATGCTTATACACATACATGTATATACTTATACATACACACACATATCTATATTTGCATGTGTGTGAGTGTGTGTGTGTCTGTATGTGTGTGTGTTCACATTCACAAGGATTCGTATATATTCTCACACAAGAAGTGTGCATAACCACATTTATGCATTCATACATACATATATATGCGCATACATATACATACACATGTATATTTATATTATATATTTATACATATATGTATATATAATATATATATGTGTATATATATAGATATATATATATCTTTCTCACCTATATATATATATATATATATATATATATATATATATATATATATATATATATATATATATATACATATATGTAAGTATATAAATATAAATATATATATATATTATAAGGAATATATACGCACACATATATATACATAATGATACACAACTGAGGCATACATTTACATTCATAAATACGTACGTACATGCATACATACACATGTACATACGTACATACATACATACATAGATACGTACATCTACATAGTCGCCATCTTATACACACTCACTAACCAGCAGAGCTGCGTACATACACACCCATAGAGAATTATGCACGCACTGACATACACTTATAAGCAGTGACTTTCTCTCTCTCTCCCTCACTCTCCCAGTTTCTCTGTCTGTCTGTCTATCTCTCTCTCTCTCTCCCTCACTCTCCCAGTTTCTCTGTCTGTCTATCTCTCTCTCTCTCTCGCTCTCTCTCAAACTAGACATACACATATCCGCTCACAGACAGGTATGTACGCACGTACGCATGCATTGTGAAAATAAATACATTAAGGTGATGCAGAAAGAGAAGCCAAACTAGTAACACCAAGTGGAAGAGAAGCGGTGACAAGAAGAGAGAAAGTAAAAACGAGTGACAAAGAAGAGAATAAGAAAGAAAGGAGAAAAGAAAAAGAGAGAACAAGCGCTATATATATATATATATATATATATATATATATATATATATATATATATATTTATATTTATATATGAATATATATATATCTATATATATTCATATATATATATATTTATATATTCATGTATATATATATATATATATATATATATATATATATATATATATATATATATATATATATACATTCATATATATATATATTCATATATATGAATATATATATTTGAATGTATGAGTTTGTGTGTGTGTGTGCAAAGTATAAACCTATTGGATCAAAAATGGAGCCAGCTGAACCACATACGAGAATGTAAAATAATTCAAATTGAAATATTTGTGATGGTAGAGCAGGAGATATAATAATAATAATAATAATAATAATAATAATAATAATAATAATAATAATAATAATAATAATAATAGACAGAATAAAGGATAAACTAGAGCACTAATTTACCTTCCTCGCTATGATATACACGCTAAATTTACTCTTATTTGAAGAATCAATAAATGAGCTTCCACGCAGTTATTCCATTTGCTAGTGATAGCAATCAAATTCCCCTCACAATTACCAACTTAAGTTAGGAAATATACACTTTTCAATGAAGTCGTAAGTGTTCCATATCGACAGGATGTAAATGACTGTAAGGCCTCTGATCATATGCCATATATGTAAGCAACATTGGCCTAGGGTTAAACGTAAATATCTTCTGGTTTTTAGAGCTTTTCTTTAATTTTAGTGATATGGTGTTAGTTTTATGGTGGAGAACTGTGCTGGAACACATTCATTCATGCAAACACGTTCGTTCATACATCCATAAAACTTTGGCGGGTTAATCATGGCTATCATGCCTCTTGAGATACTCTGTTGGCACAAGAAGACTGCACATGGAGACAACATGATCAATGGTTTCATTTTGTTGTTGACATGCACGACATGTTGGGCAGTTGCCGTTCTTTAATATGTTGGCCTGGTAGCTTCTTGTAGGTAGGCATTGATCTTGGGTTGCTATGATAAACCCTTCTGTTTCAGATTTTAAGCCAGAAGACACTAACCATTGATGGGTAAGGGCTTTGTGAACATCGGCATTATTAGATCCCTTTGGGTATTTTTCATCTTAGAGGCATTTGAACTGAGGACATAAAAACGGACGAAATGTCGCTAAACACTTTGTTCGGCGTTCTAACGATTCTGCTGGCTCATCGATTTATTGTTTCAAATGTTGTCACAAGGCCTGCAATTTTCTGGGGAAGGAGTGAACCGATTGCTTCGGCTCCAGGGTTCGCTCAACAGTTGAGCCTGAACTGATACCTATTTTAACGACACCCCACCCCCAGCCCATCCACGAAATAATTAAAAGCAAAATCAACTTCGATGTCATTTCAACTCAGAACGCAAACAGCCGGCAGGAATACCGAGCAAGCATTTTGCTCGGCGCTCTAACGATTGTTTCCAGCTCACCACCACCACCGCCGCCTTAAAAAGTGGTTATTGTAATTCTTGGCACTCCGTCGCTTACGACGTCGAGGGTTCAAGTTGATCCGATCAACGGAACAGCCTGTTCGTGAAATTAACGTGCAAGTGGCTGAGCACTCCACAGACACGTGTACCCTTAACGTAGTTCTCGGAGATATTCAGCGTGACACAGTGTGACAAGGCTGTCCCTTTGAAATACAGGTACAACAGAAACAGGAAGTAAGAGTGAGATAAAGTTGTGGTGGAAGTGTACAGCAGGGTTCGCCACCATCCCCTGCCGGAGCCTCGTGCAGCTTTAGGTGTTTTCGCTCAATAAACACTCACAACGCCCGGTCTGGGAATCGAAGCCGCGATCTTATGACCGCGAGTCCGCTGCCCTAACCACTGGACCATTGCGCCTCCGGTTATTGTAATATTATCGATAAATATATACACAATCAAATAATGACGACCATGTTGACAATGGTTATCGCGTTGAGCCTCGTGGTCATGATTAATGATCGTGATGAGAAATATGATGGTGACGATGATGATGATGATAAGACGAGAAGGAGGGATGAGGGACAAGGGGTGGAGGGAGGTGGGGAGGTTGGAGGAGGACGTGGCGATGGCGAATGAGGATAATGATAACGGGGTGCGGGGTAACGAT
>NC_142949.1:29542213-29549713 GCF_046866305.1 Octopus bimaculoides | reverse complement strand
CCGAGGCTATAGTAAAAGACACTTGCCCAAGGTGCCACGCAGTAAGACTGAACCCGGAACCATGTGGCTGGTAAGCAAGCTACTTACCACACAGCCACTCCTGCGCCACGTATTTATTATCTATCTATTTATATGCCTATCTATATATCTATATATTTGAGTAGCTACCTGTCTATCTGTTTGTCTGTCTGTGTGTCTGTGCGCGCGCGTTGCGTGTGATTTTGATTTCATTTGCTGTCTGTACAAGCACAATGATTTAATAATACTCAATGTTCGAAAAGTGCAGTGCCTTCTATGTTTTAATATCTGTAATATAAGTAGAAACTGTGCTCTTCCAAAACGCGATTTGTTTCACTCGGTCCTTGGGTGGGGCGCCTGTGCATGTCGGTGGCCTGGAAAGTAAAACAAAAAGCCTATTACTCAAATAGGTATATTGTCATATAAATTGACGTTAAACGCAGTAAAATTGTGTATGAATGAATTCGTATATTGTCACACTGTTACAATAATGCCTTAAAAACAAGCTTTTTAAGACATGATGTAACACATACAACCATGTAAGGTCTTGCATAACTCACAGAAGTGCCAGTGTGATATAACTTGGTATAACCCACCTTTTAGGTTTCGTATGAGATTTGAAATAGCAAGAACGGTTCCGAGTTTGACACGTAATTGCCAATTAGTTACAGGTAACAAAACATTTTCAACAAGATTCGAGTGAAAGTGAGTCATAAAAGAACTTATAATTTTACCAATAATATTATTCTTTTCTACTCTAGGCACAAGACCCGAAATTTGGGGGGAGGTGGCCAGTCGATTGGATCGACCTCAGTACGCAACTGTGTCTGTGTGTCTGTAATTGTTCTCCCGCCATCGCTTGACATCTGATGTTGATATGTTTATGTCCCCCGTAACTTAGTAGTTAAGCAAAAGAGACCGATAGAATGAGTACTAGGTTTACAAAGAATAAGTCTTGAGTTCGATTTATTCGACTAAGACCCTTTAAGGCGGTGCACTAGCATGGCCGCAGTCCAATGACTAAAACAAGGAAACGAGTAAAAGAATATATATATATATATAATGAGATCCTTTCAGTTTCAGTCTGTTAGAATGCTTTGGGCGGCCCTGGGCTATAAAAGAAGACACTTGTCCAAGGTACTTCATAGTGGGACTGAACCCACAGCTACATAGTTTGAAAGCAAGCTTCTTACCCACATACCCACGCCTGTATCTAGAATTATTTATATACTTAAACATGTGTTTATCCATATACGAAAGCTTCCATGTATATGTTTATACTTTGTAATAAACAATGTAAATAGATTTAAACAAATCAATACTAATACCATTAGCAAGATTTGACCAACCGTCTATAACTGTAAGTTCTTTATTATATCTTCATTTAATTAAATGCTGCATCGGATTGAGATTGTGGTTATTGGGAGGTACTGAGCCTTCCATTTCTTCGACAGGCGTGTATGGACGTATGCACACGTGCGCGTGCATATATCGATGATAGATGAGTAGATAAATGGTAGATAAATAGATAGACATTTGGTTCGATCGATGGATGGGTATCTACACACATACATTTGCACACACACACACACACATATATATATATACTCACACGATAGCTTTACGCATACACTATACACAGACTCACACACATATACACACATGCTCCCATACGCACACACAAGTCCACATAGATTTAAGCTCGCCCCCATTCACACATACACGTTCACATACGCGCTTATACACCCTAGTTCATCCGGATCACATCGCACAGCCGGTCTGAGTATTGAAACCACAATCTCACAATCATGAGTGCAATTTCCCTCAGCATTAGGATACATGCCTCCCTATATATATATATATATATATATATATATATATATATATATATATATATATATATACATATATACACATGTTATACAAATCATACAATACGAATATTTTCTCCAACTTCAATGTCATAATAAAGGAGAGCTATATATATATACATATACATATATATATATATATATATATATATATATATATATATATATATATATATATATATATATATATACAGAGAGAGAGAGAGAGAGAGAGAGAGAGAGAGAGTGGAGGCGCAATGGCCCAGTGGTTAGGGCAGCGGGCTCGCGGTCGTAGGATCGCGGTTTCGATTCCCAGACCGGGCGTTGTGAGTGTTTATTGAGCGAAAACACCTAAAGCTCCACGAGGCTCCGGCAGGGAATGGTGGCGAACCCTGCTGTACTCTTTCACCACAACTTTCTCTCACTCTTACTTCCTGTTTCTGTTGTACGTGTATTTTAAAGGGCCAGGTTGTTTCGTTGATCGGATCAACTGGAACCCTCGTCGTCGTAACCGCCGGAGCGCGACGTATATATGTATATATATATATATATATATATATATGTGTGTGTGTGTTTGTGTGTGTGTGTGTGTGTGTGTGTGTGTGTGTGTGTTATTTCTTTACTACCCACAAGGGCCTACACACAGAGGGGACAATCAAGGACAGACAAACGGATTAAGTCGATTATACCGACCCCAGTGCGTAACTGGTACTTATTTAATCGACCCCGAAAGGATGAAAGGCAGAGTCGACCTCGGCGGAATTTGAACTCAGAACGTAGCAGTAGACGAAATACCGCTAAGCATTTCGCCCGGCGTGCTAACGTTTCTGCCAGCTCGCCGCCTTATGTGTGTATGTGTGTGTGTGTGTGTGTGTGTGTGTGTGTGTGTGTGTGTGTGTGTTTATATGGGTGGGGGGCTGTATACATATATATTCCAGCAACACAGAGGCCACCAAGAACACAAACGCTAATACCAGCATCATGGACGTGATCTTCATTACCACCATCGCTGCTACTGTGACTACTGATACTACTACTACTACTACTACTACTGCTACTACTACTACTACTACTACTACTACTACTACTACGACATGTAACCTAACACCAAACTTAACCCACCACCACCACCGCCACCACTACCATACCATCTCTAACCCCCGTTTCGTCACACCCAACCGTACCCCTCTCCAAAAAAACACACTCTCGTACGACAGACAAGTCCGGTCTAATGAATCGGTCACGTGACTCTTACATTTTACATTCTAGATGTGATTTGATCGTGGAATCACCTCATGTAAGATAATCCATGTGATGTGTGTATATATAAAGATAGTCGATATAGATTTTGTATACAATGAGTGCGTATATATAACATTTGCTATGTATATAATGTGTGCTTATATATGTGTATATGCAATGGTTGCCTATATATTAAATGTGCATATAGATATGTGTGTTGTATGTGCAATGCTTGTATGCATGTAATGCGTGCATGTAATATTTGTATATATTAAATGTGTACGCCACGTACAGAACGTGTGTAATATTTGTAAGCATATAGTGTAAGTTGGTGTGTGTGTTTGTGCGTGTATTTGTGTTTGTGTGTGCATACAATATGTGTAAGGCGCATAAATTTATATTATGTTACCAGATACGTTAGGTTTCCGGTAGATACGGCAATCAGCTTTACGCATTCATATAACCACATACGTACATGCACAGATGCATACAATGATATGTATATATATGTGCATACATATATATATATGTATACATATGCAAAAAAGAACAAAAACAGACACATACGATGAAGCGTGCGCAAACATGCATACATTCATGACGTATAGATATTTGTGGACATAGACGTACGTAGTCACACATACACACACATACTCGCACACAGATATATATATAAAACACGCACTAACAGATGTAAATAGATGGAGATAGATTTTAGCAGTAACTAGTAACAAATATTGGTTTTTCAATCTAAGCGTTTGCCCGTTCCCGCCCTATGACAAATAACTCGATTACGTCATTCCTGGAAGTATAAGAAGTAAAGTCGACCCTGACGGAATTTGAACTCAGAACATAAAAATGGATGAAATGCCGCTAAGCATTTTGCTCGGCGTGCTAACCATTCTGCCAGCTCGCCAACCCATGACAACTATTGATTTTTGGCACAGGACCAGCAATTTCGGGAGAGGGACTAAATTGATTAAATGAACCCTAATATTCAACTGGTACTTATTTTATCGATGCTGAAAGGATGAAATGCTAAGTCGACCTCGGTGGAATTTAAACTCAGAACGTAAAGACGGACTAAATGCCGCTTAGCATTTTCTTCGGCGCGCTAACCATTCTGTCAACTCGCTGCCCTATGACATTGGTTTCACATTTCGACACAAGACCAGGAACTTCGGGGGAAGAAATAAATCACTTAAATCGCCCCCTGTGTTCAACTGGTACTTATTTTTTCGATGTTGAACGGATGAAAAGCAAAATCGACCTCAGCGGAATTTGAACTCAGAACGTAAAAACGAGCGGAATACCGCTCAGCGTTTTGCTCGGCTTGCTAACGATTCTACCAGCTTGCGCCTTAACAGAGAAAATTATTCTTTTGTACTCTTGGCACAAGGCCCGAAATCTTTGAGGAGTGAGCCAGTCGATTAGATCGACCCCAGTATGCAATTGGTACTTAATTTTTTCGACCCTGAAAGGATTGAAAGGCAAAATTGACCTCGACGGAATTTGAACTAAGAACGTAAAAAAAACGGACGAAATACGGCTTAGCGTTTTGCCCGGCGTGCTAGCGATTCTGCCAGCTCGCCGTCCTAACAGAGCACGATATTGAAAGAAGAATTGAAGAACCATGAAGACATACAAAGACCGTCCTCTCGTCTCACTCACCTCCCATAAACACAAATCACGACAGCTTTTCATAAAGAATGAAAGTGCGAGGTGATCTAGAGAGTGATATGAAGGAAGGCAGAGAGAGAGAGAGAGAGAGAGAGAGAGAGAGAGAGAGAGAGAGAGAGAGAGAGAACCAGAAAGATGAAGATATACAGATAGAAATAGGTATGAAACCAGAGAGGTACAGTGAGAGAGAGAGATATAGAAAGAGGGTGTGACGGATATTTGCGTGTTTAAGTATCGTCTGCCTAGTTTTATCTCCACTGCCATCATTGTATATATGAACGGTTCCATTAGTGTAATGTATTCAGTTACCACTGTCTTGTGTTCTTCGCATAGCAACACCATACACAAAAGAAAATACACACTGGCACATGTTTTGTGTTGTGTTGTGTTGTGTTGTGTGTTGTGTGTTGTGTGTGTGTGTGTGTGTGTGTGTGTGTGTTGTGTGTATGTGTGTGTGTGTGTGTGTGTGTGTGTGTGTAAAGTTACCAATATATGACTCTAATGTATTATAGTTCCATTCCGACTAGATACAGTACACACACGCACACACACACACACGCATACACACACACACGCACACACACACACACACACACACACACACACACACACACACACACACATATATATATATATATAAGCGCACACACATGAATTTAATCAAGCATTTCTTTCTCACACCACTTCGCATCATTTCCCTTATATTCTTTCTCTTTCTAAATGTAAATGTATATACATGCATATAGATATATATATATATACATACATACATACATACATACATACATACATACATACATATATACACATATATATATGTATATATGCGTACATGTTTATATATATCGTTATATTATATGTATGTGTATGAGATTCTCAGCTTTTTTAGCTGCTATTTTTCTGAACTTCGGTATATGGTGAAGCAAATGTTTTGCTGATCCCTTAATTATATTTATAAATATATGAACTTTTTTTGAATAAGTTCTCCACCAATAATGGTGCTTTCATACCGTTGGGCTTGGTAAAAATTATTAATTATTAATTGATTTATTAATTAATAAATTGATAATTCCTTTACCCTTTTAATTTATATATATATAGATAGATATAGATATGCATATATATATATATATATATATATATATATATATATATATATATATATATATATATATATATATATATATATATAGGCACTCTCACGCGTCACGCGCTCACAAACGCGCATATACGCGCACACATATATATAATTGTTTGTTAACAGATGACAGCTGAAAGAAGGTAGGCCTTAGCACACCAAGAATTTAATAATATGTTGACTCAGCCGCAAATCTTCAAATGTAAAGACCCGAAGTAAAGGGAATTTTAACACGAATTTAAGATGAAAATATTACTGTCGCCTGTGATTAGTTCAGATCACGTGGTGCATACTTAGAAACAGCGACACATTGCTGATTTTGAGTATGTTTCGCGTGGCCCAAGCGGTTGTCTAATGTCGTTACATAGCCGGCGGTTTGCTGTTCAGCGTTTTTACTTTCTGACTGAACTAACTTTGCTAACGTATGTTGTATAAATTATATCAGAGTGATAATGGGCCCTGATAATAGTGTGTCTCTCTAGGTACAACAAGGTCTTTATACCTTGCAATTGTGCAGTTGTGCGTGAACCGTATAGGGCTATGGTGGATGATCTAGATTATCAGCAGCCAATGACTTGAAATAGAGCTGTTCGTTAAGTTAGAATCGAACTATCTTCAATTCATGTTTTTGACTGGATTATCACTTATAGTCCGTTATTTGAAAACATTCTGTTGTTTAAATATTTATTATTCATCTATAATGGGTAAATGTGAATTTCCTCATGTGCAAGCATCTCAAAGCTTGTTCATGTCTAGAATTAATTACGTTACATTTAGGTGCAAAAATGTGGTAAACTTCTTCTAAACATAAGTCACATTTTTTAGTTCCAGGTCTGTATGGTTTTGTAGTACAAATTTATTCCCAATTGATAGTATACGTTTTGTTTCTGCCTTTAATAGACCAGATTAATTTACCAAGACTTGTTTAGAATCTTATAGATATAGGCGCAGGTATAGCTGTGTGATAAGATGTTTGATTCCGAACTAATTGGTTACGGGTTCAATTCCACCGCGTGGCACATTGGGCATGTGTCATCAACTATAGCCTCGGTCGACAATGAGTGGATTGGGTAGAAAGAAGCTGAAAGTGCGTTGAATATACATATATACATGCATACATACGTATGTATGTGTGTGTATACACACATACGTGTATACACACACAAGCATACACACTTATATACATATATATATATATACACACATATATATATGTGTATATATATGTATATATATATATATATATATATGTATGTATATATATGTGTATGTGTGTATTTTTTTTTGTGTGTGTGTGTGCATACTCACATACATGTATACACACACAAGCACACACACTTATATACTTATATATATTATACACTTATATATATATATATATATGCATACATACATATATATATATATATATATATATATATATATATATGTATATATATTTGTATATATATGTGGATGTATGTATATATATCTATCTATGTGTGTGTAATCACACCTTTCTTCTTTTCTCTTCTTTTCTTTTCCACTGATTGCAATGAGCTAAATTTCTAAGACGCTATAAAAAACATTTTA
>NC_142949.1:29532213-29537213 GCF_046866305.1 Octopus bimaculoides | reverse complement strand
AGAAAAACAAATGTGAGAGATTGTGATACAGTTAAAGTAATCCATTCTACTATTGGCCAAAACCTCAGTTCATAACTGGTATTCAATTTACCATTCCCGAAAGGATGAAAGGTACAATCGACCTCGGCCGAATTTGAACTGAGAACGTGAAACCGGAAGAAAGGGCGCTAAGCATTTTGTCCGGTATAAAACGATCCAACCAGTTAGTCGCCTTTAATAATGTTAAAATAACAGAATGCCTCATCGTAATTTTTAGAGTTGTTTAACCCAACCTAAGTCCTGATCCTACAGACATTCCAACCGTAACAATCTCTCTCTTTTTTTTTTTTGTCTTTTGTCTGACATAATATATCTGGGACTACATTATCTACTTTGGCCTTCTTTTACCAAGATAAATTTGAGGTAGATTTATTCTATGCTAATTTAGTTAATTGCAGCTTTCAGTGATGGGAGAGAATGTAAAGAAAACGAGAGGATGTCGAGAGATAAGAGGATGAGAGAGAGAGAGAGAGAAAGAGAGAAAGAGATAGAGAGAGAGAGAGAGAGAGAGAGAGAGAGAGAGAGAGAGAGAGAGAGAGAGGAGTGAAGAAAGTAAAGAAAAAGAGGGGTGATAAGAGAAGAATCTATGTTAAAGAGGGAATTCAGATAAACTCCTTCGTATATATACTTGTCACTCCATCATCATCGTCATCGTCATCAGTAGCAGTATCACCAGCATCATCATCATCAACATCATCGTTGTCATCATCGTCATCATCGTCATCATCATCGTCGTCGTCGTCGTTATCATCGTCTTCGTCGACGTCATCATCAACATCATTATCGTCGTCATCCGTCTCCTCCTCCTCCTCCTCCTCCTCCTCCCCCTCTTCTTCTTCTTCTTCTTCTTCTTCTTCTTCTTCATCATCATCATCATCATGGCCTCCAATATCATATCTATGTAAAGAATTTATTCAAATTTCGAAAATGATAAATCAAAGTTGTACGGAAAGAATAGATACAAAAAAAAAATAATAAAATAAATAGCAATAAAACAGTAACAGTACGACAAAAACATTTTTTATGTTAATTGAAAAAACATGGGTAAGGATTAAAATAAGGGGTCGAAAATACAATAGGGAACGAATTTATTTGACGACGACCAATTACATTAAAGAGGTTCATAAACAGATGCATACATAAAAATGTGTCTGGAGAGAGAGAAAGAGACCTGAAAGAGATAAATGGTTTTCCTTATCGTTACACACACACGCACACACACACACATACAGACACATGCACACACGTACACAGAATAACATGAATAGCGGGTGTAGGGGTGGCAGTGTTAAGAAGTTCGTTTTGCCAAACTTACTTCCGGATTCGCCTCCAAACACCCGCTGTGTTGCACCTTAGGCGAAAATCGAAACCCTAGATTGACCACTAATTCTTTCTGTTTCTGAAATTCAATAGACAGAAACTGTGCGGAAGTTACACATCGATAGTGAGAGGGCATAATCAGCAGTAGCAGAGCGTCGAACAAAGGGAATTTTCTGGTATTTAGTTACGTCTCCTGTATGTTAGTTACCTCCCTTTACATCTGAGATCGTCTATCACTTTTACCTTCACCAAATTGCTAAAGCATTTGGCGGACAATGTATCTGGTATTCGCAATTAACTGAAAGCAGAATTTACGATGCTGCCCCAGTTTGGCCAGTAACAGTTCAATGCCTGAAACAAGAGCGATCGAATAGTATATATATATATATATATATATATATATATATATATATATATATATATATATATATATATATATATATATATATATATATGTATGTATGCATGTATGTATGTATATGAAGGAAGCATATGTATGTATCTGTATTTATGTATATGATAGATATATACTATGTGTGGGTAGGCGTGCGTGTATTCTTTTTCTTCCTTTTTACAATCCTCGATTCCTTGTTCAGCGTTAATTCCATTTTGTAACTGCTGCATACCGAAATTTACACCACGTGACTATTGCACTTCTTCATCTACCTCCGCTGATAACACCACTGCAGGCGTACTTTTACTTGCTTCAAAATATTTGTTCATTATCAGATTTCGGCGCACTGTTATATCAAGTATACTATATTTAACCATTATATGAAGTATGTTTTAACCATGATAAGAAAGAAGAGAATAAAGTAATGTAGAATACTCTGCCCAGGGGATGAAAGGAAGTAACTTTTGCAATTTTATCCAATTTAAACTGTTGTTCATCTTGTTTAATTCCCTCCTACTCTGCTTTCACCATGATAGACTGAACACAACACAATAACTACGCACGGATATTAATTTTTCTTTGCAACGTAATGCTTCGTGAAATATCATATTTCTTTGTGTCTAATAGACTAATAATGTAGACTTTGCACTGATGTCTTCTGCAAACAAATCTGTGAGGTCGAAACATATGTGTGTGTGTATGTATATATATATATATATATATATATATATATATATATATATATATATATATATATATATATATATATATATATATATATATATATATATATATATATACATATATATATATATATATATAGCGTGTAACTATTGGGTTAAAAACCTTTGGAAAGAAAAGTTGAAGTCTGCCTCTATCCAATAGGGTTTTCTATTCCAATATTTACATATGATTTATAGCTTTATCTACATCGAGCTCCACTGTTAATAACGAATTATTCCACATCTCACAAAGTTTCTTAATTCTTCTGACGTGAACAACAACATTATCTGTTTCAACAGACGGTTTTACGCGGAGGATCTTGCAAAGCAAATACAAAAATCAAAGTATGGTAAGTCTGTTAATTTTCAAATTCCAAACGAATCGGGAAATCGCAGTAGAGTTGATGCTATCTTTAGTCTGAACGGTGTTGAGTAGGTTCTGCAGATCTGATATTAAATGTATTTTCCGGGAGAGAGAAAAAAAATGAAAAAGTAGTTCCATATCTAAAGGTCTCTATCTTTCAGAATTTGTCTGCACAAGAACTATTTAAAGATACCAAATGTAAAAATATATTTCAACGATGAACTTTACTGCTGAATGTTCTTCCAATTTACTGTTGAATATTGAATAACTTTTACCACTTAATAAATAATTCTATCAATAAATACCGGAGCTTAAGGCGGTGAGCTTGCAGAACCATTAATACGCCGAGTAAAATACTAAGTGGCATTTTGTCGCTCTTTACATTCTGAGTTCAAATTTCACCGAGGTCGACTTTGCCTTTCATGCTTTCGGGGTCGATAAAATAAGTATCAGTTGAGCACTGAGGTCTATGTAAAGGACTTAGCCCCTTCCTCGAAATTGTTACCTTTGTGCCAAAATTTGAAACCAATATTCTTTTTTACTCTTGGCACAAGGTCTGTAATTTTGGGGTAGAAAAGAATATTGGTTTCAAATTTTGGCACAAAGGGAAGAATTTCGAGGAAGGGGCTAAGTCCTTTACATCGATCTCAGTGCACAACTGATACTTATTTTATCGACCCTGAAAGCATGACTTTGCCTTACATCCTTTCCAGGCCGATTAAATAAGTACCAGCTATCCACTGGGGTCGCTCCAAATTTGAGGTTTTGTGCTTCCACTAGAAACGATTATTAAGGCGGCGAGCTGGCACAGTCGGTAACACGTCGAGCAAATGCTTAGCGGCATTTCGTCCGTCTTTACGCTCTGGGTTCGATTTCAACCAAGGTCTACTTAGCCTTTCATTCTTTCGGGGTCGATAAAATAAGTACCAGCTGAACACTAGGATTGATGCAATCGATTTAAATCCCACTCCCCCCCCCCGTGCTTGCTGGTCAAATGCCAAAAAATTGAAATACCGTACAACATCGCTTTAAATGTGAGTAGTCCACATTTTTCCTTCCAAGGAAATAGGTCGCTATTTAAAAGCACAATACAAGTGTTAAATATGTTTCTATCGTAAATCGAAACAGCAGAATTTGTTATATTGACAAGACAACAACACTAATAATATTGATATTATATTACAACTAATAAATAATGAGAAAGCTTAAAAAAAAAACACACACAACAATGGCATTAACAGTAATAACAACAAACACAACAACAGTAATAACAACAACAGCAATAACAACAATAATAATGAAAGTCTCGAGTCTAAAACTTTTATATCTAATGAAGTCGTGAGAATGAAAGAGATTTTTCTTAATTCAAAAAACAAAAACAATAGAGCGAGTTGAAAAACTTTGAGACAAAAATATTGAAATTTTTGACACGATATTTTCATAACACGAAATATATGAACTAATATGGAAGCATGTACAAAGGAACATACGCACATATTGCCCACAAACACACACATACATTCATACATATATCCATATATATATATATATATATATATATATATATATATATATATATATATATATATACATGTGTGTGTGTGTATTTGCATGTTTGTGTGTTGAGATGGAAAATGAGAGATTTAGAGGTCTATAATGCTCACTCACGTACACATACACACAGAAGCACAAAATAATACCAACATAATGCACCATACACGTAAGCGCGCATGCTCATACGCACACATATCTTGCGTGTATTGCGTATTAATCACGTGCGCATATATATATATATATATATATATATATATATATATATATATATATATATGTGGTATGCAAAAATATTTTAAGAAAAAAAATCTAGTCATGAATTTTGCAAAAGACAGATGACTGATTAATATATGCATAAATACATGCACATACATACATACATATATATATATAAATATATATATATATATACATATATATATATATATATATATATATATATATATATATATATATATATATATATATATATATATACGTATACATACACACATACATATATACTTACATACATTCATACATATACGTTTATAGAGCCATATATATATATATATATATATATATACACAAATATGCATATACATACATATATATAAATACATATACA
>NC_142949.1:29522213-29524713 GCF_046866305.1 Octopus bimaculoides | reverse complement strand
ATTTAACGGAACTTGTTTAAATGTATCTAGCATTAAAATAAGAAAGAAAGAAAGAAAGAAAGAAAGAAAAGAAAGAAAGAAAGAAAGAAAGAAAGAAATGCTGCGTCTTAAAGTGATAGACCTATTTTTCTTGCTTCCTACATATGACTTCTTTTTTCACTGGATGTGGTTTTGATTCAAAACATTGTTTCTTTGTAATAATAACAATAATAATAATAATAATAATAATAATAATAATAATAATATTAATAATAATAATAATCCTTTCTATTGTAGGCACAAGGGACTGAAATTATGGTGGGAGAGGACCAGTCGATTACATCAACCCCATAGTTTTCACTGGTACTTAAAATTTATCGACTAGGAAAGAATGAAAGACAAAGTCGACCTCGACGGAATTTGAACTCAGAACGTAACGGCGGGCGAAATACCGCGAAGCATTTAGCCCGGCGTGCTGACGATTCTGCCAGTTCCCCCGCCTTAACAACAACAACAACAGCAATAATAATTCTTTCTACTATAGGCACAAGGTCTCAAATTCGGGGGGGGGGGGGTGAGTCGATTGCATCGTCCCCAGTTCTCAACTGTTACTTATTTTATCGACCCCGAAACGATGAAAGGCAAAGTCGACCTCGGCGGAATTTGAACTCAGAACGTAGCCACAGACGAAATGCCGCTAAGCATTTTGCCCGGCGCGCTAACGATTGCATCAGCTCTCCGCTTTAACAACCAAAACAACAACAACAACAACACCAGCAACTATAATAATAATAATGATAATAATAATAATAATAATAATAATAATAATAAGAAGAAGAAGAAGAAGAAGAAGAAGAAGAAGAAGAAGAAGAAGAAGAAGAAGAAGAAGAAGAAGAAGAAGAAGAAGAAGAAGAAGAAGAAGAAGAAGAAGAAGAAGAAGAAGAAGAAGAAGAAGAAGAGAAGAGGAAATGGAAAAAATTTCAAAATACAAAGACTTGGAAATAGAGATAACTCGAATGTGGAGTCTAAAAACAGAAACAATTCCTATCATAGTAGGTGCCTTATAGATAAAGTATATATATATATATAGACATACATTATATATATAAATATATATATATACATATATATATACATACGTATACATATACATATATATACACATATATACACATATATACATATATATACATATATATATATACATACATACGTATACATATACATATATATATACATATATACACTTATATATACATACATATATACATATATACATAGATATACATATATACACATACATATACATATATACATATTTATGCATATATATATATATATATATATATATGCGTACACATACAGCCGCACAAATTCCTCCGATGTCGGTTTTGCGTCTAATCCTCGGCTGTCTTTAGAATAAGCCACCAATGTAATACTGTGCACAGTGTGGTGGATTAAAATCCCCCTTCCACTGAACGCCAAACCCCCTTATCTTGAGCCTTAATTAAAAGCAATTATAAATTAAAAAAATTTTAATAATATAACCATGGTGATGATATCGCTGGTGATCATGACGACGGGAGGAGCAGGAGATGGGGGAGGGCGGTGTGGTAGAGGTGGTGGTGGCGGTTTTCATTATGAGGAAGATGATGACAAAATGACAAAAACAACGACGATGTTAATGATGATGATGATAGTCATCATCATCATCATCATCATTAACATCGTCGTTGTCGTCGTCATCGCTTCATCATCATTATCATTATCATAGTGATGATGATGATGATGATGATGATGATGATGATGATGATGATGATGACGATGGTGTTGTTGATACTCGTATTTTCATTTCCGTTTTGTTGTTTTTTTTTCTTTTTTTGTGTGTATTTTAATATTTCTAATGCATTTTTTAAAATTCATATTTATATTTAATTTTTTTCTTTTTTTTATCTTTCTTCGTAACTTTCCCCCGAAATAGTTTCAATTTTGTATTTTCTTCAAATTTTTGTTCTTAGTTTAAATATATAAAAAAAAATTAGATTTAAAAAAAAACACGGGGAAACAAATAAAACAAAAGAAAACGATATAAACAATATTTTTAATTTTTCTTAATTAAATCAATCAATTTTTTTCTAACAATTGATATTCTTGTCCAAATATTTTGAAAGGTTATTATAAATATTGTGCAAGAAAAATAGAAATGTCATCGTATTTCTTTCTCGAGTATTTAATTATTTTTATTAGAAGCTAATTACAAATAATCATCATTAAATTTATTTCTTCGTTGAACATTTTAATTCTGTAGATAATAACATTACAGAAAATTATTACACCGTGTTTCATTCATATTTATATCTTTCGCCTCCATTTTTTTTTCATTCATTTTCTCTAGCTCTTTCTTTTTCTCTAATTCATTCCCTCTGGCTGCTTCTTTTTCATTCATCCTCTGTAGCTCTTTCTGTCTCTCTCATTCATTTCCACGTTCTCCCTCTCGTTTATTTTCTCAAGCTCTTTCTTT
>NC_142949.1:29507213-29509713 GCF_046866305.1 Octopus bimaculoides | reverse complement strand
ACAACCAAGGAGATCTTGTGCAACTGAAACCCGAGTGTCATTTTGGTCATCTGAAAGCAGTTTTGGCACAAACTTGACAGACACGCGTCTCATACCCACAACTTCAATGATAATAACCTGAACTGAACCGTAAGTAATCTGCAAATCCACTGATAATTCGCGGATGGTGATTCAACGATTTCCCCTCACACCTGCACGCACATAGACAGATAGATAGATAGATAGATAGATAGATAGATAGATAGAAAGATTGATAGAATGATTGATTGATTGATTGATTGACTGACTGATCGATAGCCAAACTTTCATACAGAGATAAAGAACAGATGGATAAATAGGTAGTTATCTAATTTGGTAAAGACACTCAACCCATTCATGTTTTAATCGATGTCTAGTGCCTGTCCCGCTTTAAGGTTCCCTATCTATCTATCTATCTATCTATCTATCTATCTATCTATCTATCTATCTATCTATCTATCTAAATCCGTCTGTCTGCTTGTCTGCCTATCTATCTATCTGTCTATCCTTCTATCTGTCCGTCTGTCTAGCTATCTATCTATCAACTTATCTTTTTACCTACTTACTTATCAAATTGGCCATTTGTCTTTATGTCCTCTCTTCATGTCTATTTATTAACCTACCTATTTATTAGCTACCTACACATCTGTTTATCTGCCTATCAACTTATGCATCTATCTCATCTGTCTGACTTTGTGTCAGTTTATCTATCTATCTATCTATCTATCTATCTATCTATCTATCTGTCTATTTATCTAGCCATTTCACCATCTCTCTCTCTCTCTCTCTCTCTCTCTCTCTCTCTCTCTCTCTCTCTCTCTCTCTTATCCTATCTATTTATCTATTTATCTATATATCTATTTTTTGTCAAGTCTAGCTGTCCGTTTGTCTGTTTACTTATCTATCGATATATCTACTAAATTTTCACCTATCTCTTTCTTTCTTTATCTATCTATCTATCTATCTATCCATCTATCCATCTATCTATCTATCTATCTATCTATCTATCTATCTATCTATCTACCTATCTATCTATTTATCTAGCCATTTCACCATCTCTCTCTCTCTCTCTCTCTCTCTCTCTCTCTCTCTCTCTCTCTCTCTCTCTCTCTTATCCTATCTATTTATCTATTTATCTATATATCTATTTTTTGTCAAGTCTAGCTGTCCGTTTGTCTGTTTACTTATCTATCGATATATCTACTAAATTTTCACCTATCTCTTTCTTTCTTTATCTATCTATCTATCTATCTATCTATCTATCTACCTATCTATCTATCTGCCTAATTAGCTACCAAAATGCCTTGCATCCTTCACTCACTCATTCACACACACTTACAAACACTTACAAACACTTACAAACACTTACAAACACCCTTCACCCTGAACCCCTCACACCCTCCCTCCTCACACTTCCCTCCCATACTCCATACTAAGTAGATAGAGGAAACTTAACTTTCAATCAGCTAAAAGAAATCATCAAAGTGAAACAAGAGAACAGCCATAGTTTGTACTTTATAATCTCGTCAAATTCTCGCTCATCTTTTCTCCATAATGTATCTTACCATTGTATTAAGCTCCTTTGTTTCATTTTAATTGCTTCAACGGGTATTCCATACATATCCTGTGTTAATTTTCCTATGAATTACACGGATTTCCCATAGAAAAATATATAATATGAAATAGATGTCATTTTCTCGAAATAAAACAAGAGTAGTTTGGATTTCGGCAACCATTTTGTTCGTATTACTGTTGATACCATTATCGTGATTGCTGTTGTTTTCGATTGTTTGTTTTTGCTGGATGTTTATGACGGTTTTTATTATTATTATTTGGTGTATTTGTTGCTGCTTTTGTTGTTGTTGTTGTTGCTGTTGTTATTCTTTGTTAATGTTACTGTTTTTTGTTTTATTTTTATTTTTCGTTGTTCATTCTCCGAAAATGTTTGTTTATGGATGTTAATGGCGTCTGTATTGATGTGGCACTTTGTTAGTTTGCTTATATTTGTTTTTTGTTGTTTTAGACGCTGTTTTGCTGTGTTTTGTTGTTATTTCTGGCTTATTTCTGGTTGTTGTGATTATTGTTCTTGTTGTCAGACACTTTGTTGTCAGAGGTGTTACTGGTAGCCGTCATAATAGTGGTGGAAGTGGCGGCGACGGCACCGGCGGCGGCGGCGGTGGTGGTTGTGGTGGCGGTCGTCGTCGGTGTATTGTCGGTGGTACTAGAACTGTTGGTGATGGTGGAGGTGTTGTAGTGGTAGTAGTTGTGGCAGTAGTGATGGTGGTGGTAGTCGTCGTGTCGTTAGCGGTGGGGGTGGGAGTGGGGGGGGCTCTACCTTTACAACCTGCTCAGGAATTGCTGGCGAAGATGGATGGATAGATGGACGGATGGATGGATGGATGGATGGATGGATGGATGGATGGATGGATGGATGGATGGATATGGGATATCATATTCAAATCTCGCCCCTATATAAGCCACA
>NC_142949.1:29472213-29484713 GCF_046866305.1 Octopus bimaculoides | reverse complement strand
AGATGCTTACAGTCGTTAACATGAGAGGAAAAGTGTGAAGGGTGGTCGTTTGCAGGTAGGGAGAGGCAATAGAAAGAACCTCTTGCTGGTTATGGATCAAGAGACACAGAGAGAGGGAAAGAGTGAAAGAGGAGTTAAGCTGGAAGGCAAGAGGAAATGTTCAGTGATTTGGCCACCTCTGTTGATCCACCAGCAGGAGCGGGGTTACGGTCCAGGGTCGAAATACCCGATGATCGTTGGAACTCTGTCTGATGACAGCAGTTTCCCCTGGTCAAAGCTCCATTCACTTCGGTGAATGGAAAAGAAGCACTTTTTCTAATTGTTATCAATAACATAGACAAATTAAAACGAATTACAAGACTCTGTAGAGTTGAATTGCTTCTAGAAAACAGACATAAGAGACAATAAAATATTCAGTTATATTTTGGACATACGGTGGGCTACAAGTCATTGGCCAAGACCATACTAAGAGAAGTGTGGAGGAGTAGAGAGCAAGAGGCTTCCATATATATATCTGTGGACTGACATCAAAGGAGAGACTGGAAACGGGAATTCTGCTGATTTTGTGCACGTAGAAAAACACAGTAGGCATTGGTGAAAACATTCGAAGAATTGATCCTAACTCTATATGGTGGCAATCAGGGAACCTCACCGATCCCAAATGTTATATATGCATGTATGTATGTGTGTATGTATGTATTCAGAGGACATAACGATTCATTGGAAAAGGTATGTTTGTAGTAAATCGTTCAAATATTATTGTCAAAGCCTATCACGAAATGAAATATTTGCTAATCGATATATCAATCCAATAAATAACAATATTTATCTAAAACATAATAGTGGAAAAAATCCCAATATAAATATTTGAAAGCAGAAAGAAAACATTGCTGTGGATTGAAAGCATAGGTAATTTTTTAAATCTTAGGTGCCTTGGGAATGGTAAAAATATTTTACGGCACCGAAGAATATCCATTAACATCTGTGAAAACTAAGCGAAGAAAATTTCGAAGAATACCTGGGTGAAAAATGCATTAAGTTAAGGAAATTTTCTTGCAGTTTTCTTAATATATGTAATGCATTGTAAATGGATGAGGATGATAAAAAATAACGATTTCAGAGCCTGAATAACAATGGTAATAGACAATAAGGCCACAAGAATTACCTCAGATTCTAAAGAAAAAAAATGGAAATAGTAATAAAAGAAAGAAGAAAAAAAACAACGGGAAAGCGCCAAAAAGTAATAAAGTTCCAAACTTCTGGTTGAAATATTAACCAGGCACAAACAAACTTCTGGCAAGGTTTTTTTTTTTTGTTATTGCAAATGTTAGAAAAATACCTGAATGCCTTATCGAATGGACAAAATGAAATTATTATAATTCGTAAGAAACAGTAACCCTCCAAAATAGTGGAACAATTACATGCCTGCTTGTCTGTCTGTCTTCGGCATTAAAAGTCTTGACTGCATTATCGCAGACGATAAAGTTATTACCAGTTACATAAAGATTCACTTCTAGATACTGCCAAAGACTTATATATTTCTAAAGACCAATTATTGATCAACTAAAACCACGATCGAAAACAGAAGAATTAATTTCTCTATAGGGACTTGGCATAAATTGGTTAATAAGAGGATTTTTGACAATGTTCTCTACCTTGGTTACATATTTTATAGACCCTGAAAGGATGAAAGGCAGAGTCGACCGCAAGGGGGTTTTGAACTTCGAACGTAAAAAAGAAAAAAATGTTGCTAAGCATTTTGACCAGCGTGCTAACGATTCTACCAAGCTCGCCGCTCACGTCATCGAAATAATTCTTTCTATAGGGTGTTCAAAACGTCTCTCTGCAGTAAGTATTTAATGATTTTCGGACGATTCTTGTACACTGATCCTTTACTTGTTCCCCAGAAAAAAAGTCTGGCAGTGTTAAATCAGATGATCTTGGTGGCCAAAGTCCCTTCCAAATAATCTGTTCACTTAAAAACTCTTGAAGTAGCGCCATGGTGATGCGCAGGTTGAAAACAAAAATTCACTGCAGAGAAATTTTTGAACAACCTGTACTATAGGTAGTAAAGGTGCATGGCTCAGTAGTTAGTGAGTCGGGCTCACAATCACGTGATGAGTTCGATTACGTGCTGTATGTTGTGTTCTTGAGCAAGACACTTTATTTCACGCTGCTTCAGTTCACTCAGTTGTAGAAATTAGCTGCGACATCACTGGTGCCATGCTGTATTGGCATTTCCCTTTCCCTTGGGTAACATCAGTGGTGTGGAGAGGGCACTCTGGTATGCATGAGCGACTGCTGGCCTTTCATAAGCAACCTTGCCCGAACTTGTGCCCTGTAGGGGAACTTTCTAGGTGCAATCCTATGGCCCTTCATGACTGAAAGGGGTCTTTAACCTTACTGTAGGCAAAAGGCATGAAATTTTGGGTATCGTAGCTAGTCGGTTACATTGATCCTGCTGCATAACTGGTACTTATTTTATCGGGCCCCGAACGGATGAAAGACAAAATCGACCTCGGAAGAATTTGAACTCAGAACGTACAGGCGGACGAAATGCTGCTAAACGTTTTGCCTGACGTGCTAACCATTCCGCCAGCTTACTGCTCTCGACCTCTAAATAATGAAGGCTAAAGTTGTGCACGACCGGATTTGAACCCAAAGCATGAAGGGCCGGAAAAAATGACACAAAGGATTATTTCCGATAGTTTACGATTCATCCAATTCATGCCATAAAGTCATCGAATGGGAATCCTTAAATATGAAAATGAGTCATAATAATTATTTATTAAATATGAATTATCTTGTTTTGTTATAGTTGTATGATCTTTTGTTTTTTTTTTATTTTTGCATTTTTTTTTTTTTTAGTATTTTGTTCTTTTGTTTTGTTTCGTATAATTCAATTTGCTCTGCTTATTTCAACTGTAGGAATTTCAGAAACCGACATCAAATAGCCTCACCTTATCGTTAAAGAATTATATACCATATAGCATAAGTATTTTGCATGTCTTGTTTACATGTGTATGTGTACACACACACATATATTTATATATACATACATACATGCATATAAACACCTTTGCATTTATATATATACATATATGTGTGTGTGTGTGTGTGTGTGTGTGTGTGCGTGCGTGTGTGTGTGTGTGTGTGTGTGTGTGTGTGTGTATTGTTGCCTCTTTATCTCTTTTTAATTTACACGTCAAAGAGATATATTTATAATCAGGATTAAATTAATGAACAACGAACTACAAGCGCTTTACTTCATTTTCTCTTTTTTTTCTTTCTTTCTTTCTACCTTCTTATTTCATACATAATCTGCCTTTAAAACAAAACAATAACAACAACTACAACATAAATGGGGAAAAACACAGCAAGACAATTCGAATAAATTGTTGTGAAAACCCCCCAAAAAACGTATTAAAAAAACAATAATCTAGCAGTTAATTTGTATTTTAAAAGCCTTAAACACTCCTATATCGTTACTTTTTATTTCATGTTCTGTATAAATCCCTATCATTACTTCAGACCCCTTGTAAGCCTTCCATCCCAAAAGTTTTACGCTCCTGGCACTCCCTAATATCGTTTAAATATCTACTTAGCAAAATAATTAATAATCCCCAGTTTTCTCTTTAATTTAGTTTCGCTAATTGGCATTGCATGTTTAGTAAGTACATCGCGTCACCTGTGGTCTGATTTCAGGTGTACGGCAACAGGGTCTCGTGTATATGTGTGTGTGTGTGTGTGTGTGTGTGTGTGTGTACATATCATTGTATCTATATATGTATATATATGTATATATGTGTATATATGTATATATATATATTTATATATATGTATATATGTATATATATGTGCGTATATATCGGTATCTATTTAGATAGATAGATAGATAGATAGATAGATAGATAGATAGATAGATAGATAGATAGATAGATGGATGGATGGATAGAAAGATAGATAGATAGATAGATAGATAGATAGATAGATAGATAGATAGATAGATAGATAGATAGATACATGGATGGATGGATAGATAGATTGGCGTGCAGATATGTAGGTTAGTAATCTTTCATGCACACATAATGGTAGGTAGAAGTGTAGGTATACACGTATGCTTGTAAATGAAAGAATGTGTGTATGCATCCAAGTACATATATACGTGTGTGTGTCTGTGTGAGTGTGTGTGTATGAGAGAGCGTGTGTGTGTGTGTGTGCTTGTGTGGGTGTCTAGACATACTCAAGTTTGCTTGCACTGAAGAAAAGTTTATTTACTCACTCAAGGTTGATGTATACATACAGACATACATTTGTATCTGCATCCATATATCTAATATAACTATACACACACAAACAAACACACATATACACACACACACGCACACACTTATATACTCATTTTGTGCTGGTATACATTATTGCACATAAGCAGATATATCTATAAAATATATAACAAACGAATATGCATTGTTTAATGTTATATATGCAAGTGCGGCTATGTGATAGGATGTTTGCTTCCGAACAACATGCTTCCACGTTCAGTCCCAGTTGGTGGCACCTAGGACAAACGTTAAGTCCTGATCTTTGTGGATCTTAAAATGTCTTTTGAGGCCTCCAATAGAATTGCAGATTTTATAGCATACACGGCATTGAAAGGTGTGCATCGATATATTCGTTGAATAGTTGGTTGAGGTTCGTTTCTTATGGGTCCTCAAATGAGATTTGAGCCCAGCGAAAGAAAGGCATGGTCTGTCACAAACTGTGCCCACAGAACGGTCATTGAGATCCACCTTCTCGATCGCAACATGCTTCTTTGAATCTCTCTTGAGTCTTGCATGTTTTATCCTGAGCTCTTCAAACGCTTTCACTCCACTCCTTGCATTTGTTCGCCATCCAGCTCGATCCGAAGCATGGGTTTCTATGGCCTTTGGATCACCCAGAACAACCTCTTTCCATCTTTCACAACTTTGTCCCTCAAGGCCGCGGAATCTCTTCCTTTACATGAACGACCGTCGACAAAAATTAGCAGCCAAACCCCACTCACTGTCTTAGAAAAGATGTATTGGATACTGTGGTTTTGGTCAAGTTGTACTGTACTCCAGTACAACTGGTCGCATAGTCGGGCCTCGGCGACTAAATTGGCAGCCCTGCAAAGCTTGCTTGTTAAAGAGAGTGGTTTTCGTTGGATATTCTGCAGGGCGAAAAACAAAATCTGGTAAAGGGCAGATGAAGTTAGTACTGTCAGTAGTCATCCGACAGTTAGCAACTGACCCTCTGTCGGTTACGATGAAGAGTGTTCCATTGATGTGAACAACGGAACAACCTGCTCGCGAAATTGACGTTGCATGTGGCTGAGAACTCCATAGTTAGTAGCGTGAGACAGTTAGTTTTTATTTAGACATCTGCCTTGGAAAGGAAACACCATGATCTAATAGCTGTGACATGGTTTGCATCCAACGACGCAGACTCTAGTCTGCGTCATACTGGACAAATGCATAGGGTGTTTTGTGAAAGGAATTGTACCTGTGCAAGGATTTTCCTCACCTTAAAAAGCTTTAAGCACAAGCAAGTCCATTTGACGCCTTGAAGATTATGTTTATTTAAGCATAGGCTAGATATCCCTAAAAGAAAATCAGGAGTGAACCCCTACAGGCAGTGTGACGGGTATGTCTCATTCTTGCAGCCCTTGCATCCGGCACTTCTCTGTCTTGCCTTTGGGAAAGTGAGAGTGGGGGTAGATGTTGCTCAAGTTCTACCTCACCGTAAAAATCTTGTGCAAGTCAGTTCGGCTTTACATATTTGACAATTATTGGCCTAATAAGCGATCCGGAGAACCATAACGAATAGGGTTGCTAATCTAGTCATCTTCAGAGTTTTGGAAGGCAAATTTGTGGTTTTAGATAGCATGGTTTCTCTAACTTACACAAACAACAACAACGACAACAACAATAACGACAACTACAACAATAACAACAACGACGACAGTTTCTATAGGGAGCAAGAGCTGGCGGCCTCAGGCTGCATTTCCCCCAACTGATAAAGGACTGCGGACTACAATAACAACCGCGAAACAGTCGCTTTTGCTCAACCGCCCGCAACAACCGCAGTTTTGATAACAGCGGTGATAATCGTGACGTTGGCAACCACGTGATCATGTAACCAACATGGCAGTGTGAACAAAACTAGAAGACAAACAACGACTTCGATGCCAATAACAACAACAACAACAAGAGTGATAACGACTGCGACATATTGATAACATGTATATACACATGTATATACACATATACAGTCAAACACAAACACAGACACACTCGTGAACACACAAATATGCACACTTGTGCGTTAAAATCGAAATGAAAATGGTGTCCGTGTGATCGTCGGTGGAAGTTAATCCGTTAAGATCCTCCTTTAGTAAAGGACGTCTAGGAGATTATAATAGAGAGAGAGAGAGAGGGAGGGAGAGGGAGGAAGGAAGGTAGGAAGGAAAGAAGGAAGGAAGAAAAGAAGGAAGGAAGGAAGGAAGGAAGGAAGGAAGGAAAGAAGGAAGGAAGGAAGGAAGGAAGGAAGGAAGGAAAGAAGGAAGGAAGGAAGGAAGGAAGGAAGGAAGGAAGGAAAGAAGAATAAGTGTGCGCGTGGATGTGTGTGTGGATGTGATAGAAAGAGGGTAAGAGTACAGAGAGTGAATGAGTTAGAGTGAGAGAGAGAGAGAGAAAGAATGATAGAAGGAAACAGGGGAGAGAGAGAAAGAAAGAGAGAGGGGAGAGAAGGAAGAAGAAAGAGAGAGGGGAGAGAGGAAGAAAGAGAAGGAGAGAAGAAGAAAGAGAAGGAGAGAGGAAGAAAGAGGAGAGAGGAAGAGAGGTAGACAGACAGACAGACAGACAGACAGACAGACAGAAAGAAAGAAAGAAAGAAAGAAAGAAAGAAAGAAAGACAGAAAGAAAGAAAGAAGGAAAGAAATAAAGAAAGAAAGACAGAAAGAAAAACAGACAGAGTGTGGTAGAAAGGTTAGGGAATGAGTGAGAGTTTGAGAGAAAGAGATAAAGAGAGGGAGAGAGAGAGAGAGAGAGAGAGAGAGATGCGTGAGATGAAGTGAGAGTGAGCAGGAGAGTCGAGTGTAAAGGAGATTTCTTGGGTTTTTTCTAATCCTTGTTGTAAGCGATCTCTATTGATTCTCAAGCAGACAATGACAAGGGAACTCTTAGTAAAAAGACCACAGCCCGACGTCGACGACCACCACGACATCAACAACAACAACAACAACAACAACAACAACAGCAACGACAGTGTCCCTTCTTATGGGTTTTATCGATGACCGAGGGTGGTAATTCGTAGCGATGGGGACGAAGAGGAGGAAGAAGGACGGAACAGTGAAAGAAATTTTGAATGAGTGTATGTATGTATGTATGTGTGTGTGTATGTATGTATGTATGTGTGTATGTATGTATGTATGTATGCGTGTATGTATATATATGCATGTATGTATGTATGTATGTATGTAAGCGTGTATGTATGTATGTATGTATGAATGTATGTATGCGTGTATGTATATATATATATGTCTGTATATGTATGTGTATGTATGTGCATGTATGTATAAATGTATGTGTATGTATGTATATGTATATGTATGTACGTGTGGTGTATGTATGAGAGTAGTTATGTATGCATATGCATATATGTATGTGTGTACATATGTATGTACGTATGTATGTATATATGTATGTACGAACGTACGTTGTATGTACGTACGTACGTCTTTATGTATGTATGGACCATGTGTGTCTGTGGCCGTATGTGTTTGTACATGTGTGAGTGTGCGTGTGTCTAGTGGTTTAAAAAGTGGAGGAGAGAGAGAATCGGAGAGAGGAAAAGGAAGAGGATGTGATAGAGAGAGAGACAGACAATGAAATGGGAGGCTATACTCCATTTTCAATCCATTAAACTCAGACACTCAATATGGTAGAGGAAACCTACTAATATCACTATTAACGCCACCACATCACCACCACCACCACCACCACCACCATCACCATCACCACAACCATCACTACCACCACTACTACTACTACTACTACTACTACTACTACTACAGATTTTAATGCACTTAGAAATTATTATTATTGAGGTAATTTGCCGGACAGGCTTAACGGCATTTCGTCCGTCTTTACTTTCTGAGTTCAAATTCCGCCAAGGTCGACTTTGCCTTTCATCCTTTCGGGATCGAAAAATTAAGTACCAGTGAAACACTGGAGTCGATGTAATCAACTAGTATTTTCCCATAAAATTTCGGGCTTTGTGCGAATATTTGAAATCAATATTAAAGTAATCTAAGGTGGTGAGCTGGCAGAATCGTTAGCACGCCGGACAAAATGCTAAGCGACATTTTGTCCGTCTTAATGTTCTGACCTTTCAAGGTCGCTAAAATAAGTACCAGCTGAACACTGGTGTCGATGTAATTAATTTAGCCCTTCCTCCAAACCTACTGGCCTCGTGCCAATGTTTGAAACCAATATTTATCTCTTTATTGTCCACAGGAGTAGGGGCTAAACATAGAGAGGACAAACAAGGATAGACAGAGGGATTATGTCGATTGGATCGACCCCAGTGCGTAACTGGTACTTATTTAATCGACCTCGAAAAGATGAAAGGCAAAGTTGACCTCAGTGGAATTTGAACTCAGAACGTAACGGCAAAAGAAATACCGCTAAGCATTTTGCCCGGCGTGCTACCGTTTCGGGCAGCTCGCCACCCTGTTTGAAACCAATATTAAAACAAAAGGAATATGTTAGCGCATCGGATAAAACGCTTAAGGGAATTTCATCCGTCCTTACGTATGTATATATATATATATATACAAACATTTTATACACACACACACACACACACACACATATATATATATATATATATATACACACACACACACATTATGCTTAAAGTAAACACACACACACTGGTTCTATTTCACTTCCATTATTTATTTGTCAATTGGTTAACTGCTAAAGCAAATAGGAAATGGCGTGTGGATTGTTTGATTAATCGTTGTCAACCAATTAGTTATGTTTGTCAAAATCCTTTCGTCGTCATTCGTGACGTCACCTTTGACACGCCCCCTCTACTTCAAGTTGCTTCGTATTTCATCCACGTTTATTTAATAAACATTTACTTAGCCTCACTATGTAAATAGGTACCGTGATCCGACAATTTCTCTCTTTCTCTTTCTCTTTCTCTTTCTCTTTCTCTTTCTCTCTCACTCATTTTCTCGTTCTCTTTCTCTCTTTCTGTCTTTCTTTTTCTTTCTCTCTCTCTCTCTATCTATCTATCTGTCTATTAATCTATCTATCTCTATCTCTCTAACGAAGAAGAAGAAGAAGAAGAAGAAGAAGAAGAAGAAGAAGAAGAAGAAGAAGAAGAAGAAGAAGAAGAAGAAGAACTGATTCAAGAGAATTCGATTAGAGTCGCTGCTTAGTTGCAGAACCAATTTTCTCTGTGGATCTTTTAAACATACCAGTTCCATTAATGGACATTATACTTTTGATAAATTCTATTGAAGAATTTATATAGAGAAAAATATTTAATTCTTCCCTCTGTATTTATATTCCGTGTTTCCATAAAGGTTACCTTTATTTTCCCCCTCATTCTTGTATCGATAGCATAAATTTCCAGAATTTACCAATGATTTTCATATGTTTATTGTCATTTTTATTGTCATTGATATGGAATCCAAAAAAAAAAAAGAAATGTTGTACACCAAACCATACGTTTGCGACAAAGATATACTACAACATCTCTTAAATGAGACAAAACCGTCGAGGTCAACATTACTTTTCATTCCCTTGAGTCGATAAAATGCAGTTGCAGTCAACTACTAGGGCCGATGTAATCGTCTTGCTTCTGTTTGTCAAAAAAATGGCTAGCCTGGATCCTGCCCAGCAGAATGTTGTAAACTTGGTCGCTTACACGCTGTAATACTGAGCTACAAACTTTATGAGTTCCACGGCTCAAGAAAAGTAAAAATAGAAATAAAAATACAATAACTACAAGTATGAAAGCCTGTAAACATGCTGCGATAATCAATATGGTTTACAAGTTCGATTTCCAAGCATTAGAGTCGTAAACTTAACAGCTACAACAATTGTGCTTGCCATACCAACATAACATACTGCCACCGACCCAAAATGCACTTAAAACAAGAACTAATTTCGTGTGCTCAATAAACGAAACTAGCTCATCCAGCTTGGATTATCTAAGCCTGACGAGCCTACGAAAGCATGGAGCCGATTGCTTCAATCTTGTTAACGTTTTTCTTCTCGTTTTTTTTTTCCTGTTTCCTCATAGACAAGCATCTTAAAAATATATTTCTAACATGATGAACAGAGCCTGAAGATTGCTCAGAGATTCATGTTATATTTATCTGCGAATTTAATGTATCTGAAAGCATGAAACTATAAGTAGCACTTTTGTAATTGTGTGTATTAAGTGATATTTATCTCTCTATAGATGAAGTACCTTTTTGTTGATCCTGCCTATAATGGAACTATAAACTATGCACACATTCATATATATATATATCTGTGTGTGTGCATGTGTGTGTGCATGAGTATATGTGTTTATGTGTATGTATGTGTGAGAGTGAGTGTGCGTATATATATTCATAAATATATATATATATATATATATATATATATATATATATATGTGTGTGTGTGTGTGTGTGTGTGTGTGTGTGTGTGTGTGTGTGTGTATATATGTGTGTGTGTATATATATAGTTATACGTATAGTTTGATGTGTATGTGTGTGTGTGTGTGTGTGTGTGTGTGTGTGTGTGTGTGTGTGTGTGTGTGTGTGTGTGTGTGTGTGTATTTGTGTGTTTGATAGATAGAATAGAGCAGCGTGGAAATTGAAGGAAGAAAAGAAGAAAATGGTTATAAATGAATGAAAAAGGAAGAAAGAATTAAAGAGAATGATTTTAAAATAACTTGCAGAAAGAAACGAAGAAATAACATTTTTGTAGTTAGTTTTTAACATTTTTTTAATCATTTTTTTTCCTTTCCTTTATTCGTTTTGTTCTTTTATACTGTTTTTTTTTTTATTCAATCATTGTTATATTCTAGGATATTCTAAACTGGACGAAGGAACCGCTAAAAACTGTTGGCGGATGTTGCACTAATGGTAGCGGCATCAGTAGAGATGGCGGTGGAAGTAAGAAGTGGGTAGCGGAAGTAGAAGAGGAGGGAAAGAAGGAGCTAGAAGAAGGTAGAAGGAAGAGGGAAGAAAATGTGATGATGCGAGGCGGGGGTTGGATGGCGACTGGAGTATGTGTACATATTTTTGTCTCAACAACATCCCTCCTCCCCCGAAAAAATGTTGCCCGAAGCGGCAACAATGCGATCGCGCCTTAATGGTTATATGAACCATTCCATATCAATGCCAACTTGTGTTTTTATATAACCATTTAAAAACCAGCATGGCCGCCGTGTCCGTCAAGTTTTCCTGTTGAATTATATTCTACAATATGTCTTAACTTCTGTTTCCTTTTCTCCATGCCTCTGGCTAAATTCCTTCCCGGATTAGCGAGTCAAAGTGTATCTCGAACACATACATATACACTCCAAAGAAATGTAAACACACACACACAAACGCACATACATATCTATGTACATATATATACATATATATACAAATATAAACGTATTATGCATATATATATATACAAATATAAATGTATTATACAATATACATGGTTTTATGCATGTATATATATATATGTATATATGCATGCCTGTGTGTATGCATGTGTGTATGTATACATGTATATGTATATTCGCACTTAGACTCATGCATATGTATTCAAATTAGCTTACACGTAAACACACTCTTCTACACACAGAGACATATAAATACGAATACAGATATATATGTATGTCTGGCTGTATATATATATGTATATATATATATATATATATATATATATATATATATATATATATATATATATATATATATATATATATATATATATATATATATATGTATATATATATATATATATGTATGTATGTATATGATACACAGACAAACAAAACTACACTGAGAAAAACGAAACAAAAAAATTGAATTGCTAAAATATCCGCATAGAGCCATGAACTCCATATATACACCAAGTATACACAAACATAGCAACATATATGTGTTTGTGAGAGTGTATATGTGTATGTGTGTGTGTATGCATGTGTTCATGTAGTGTATGCTTGTACCCGTGTAAATTGATATGTTATTGGTCATGCATATATGCCTATATATATATATATATATATATACACATACAGAAAGAGAGGTGTACACATGCACATATATACAATATATGTGTGCGTACGTGTTAGTGTGTGTGTGTGTGTGTGCGTGTGTGTGTCTGTGTCTGTGTCTGTGTGCGTGAGTATTTATGTAATTGTATATCCTAGCTTCTCATGTTTGCAAGAGGAAACAGAGGTGA
>NC_142949.1:29452213-29457213 GCF_046866305.1 Octopus bimaculoides | reverse complement strand
CTCAGAACGTTCCTGATATTTTGAGGTAGGGGGCTAATCGATCTCCTAGATTCCAGTACTCAACTAGAAGTTATTTTATAGACAGCGATTTAATGAAGGGCAAAGTCTACCTCGACGGCATTTGAACTCAGAACGTTCCTGATATTTTGAGGTAGGGGGCTAATCGATCTCCTAGATTCCAGTACTCAACTAGAAGTTATTTTATAGACAGCGATTTAATGAAAGGCAAAGTCCACCTCGACGGCATTTGAACTCAGAACGTTCCTGATATTTTGAGGTAGGGGGCTAATCGATCTCCTAGATTCCAGTACTCAACTAGAAGTTATTTTATAGACAGCGATTTAATGAAAGGCAAAGTCCACCTCGACGGCATTTGAACTCAGAACGTTCCTGATATTTTGAGGTAGGGGGCTAATCGATCTCCTAGATTCCAGTACTCAACTAGAAGTTATTTTATAGACAGCGATTTAATGAAAGGCAAAGTCCACCTCGACGGCATTTGAACTAAGAACGTTCCTGATATTTTGAGGTAGGGGGCTAATCGATCTCCTAGATTCCAGTACTCAACTAGAAGTTATTTTATAGACAGCGATTTAATGAAAGGCAAAGTCCACCTCGACGGCATTTGAACTCAGAACGTTCCTGATATTTTGAGGTAGGGGGCTAATCGATCTCCTAGATTCCAGTACTCAACTAGAAGTTATTTTATAGACAGCGATTTAATGAATGGCAAAGTCCACCTCGACGGCATTTGAACTCAGAACGTAAAGACAGACGAAATGCCGCTAAGCATTTTGTCCGGCGTGCTAACGATTCTGCCACCTCACCAATCTTCTGTGTATCGCTTCTGATATTCTGCAGGGTGTTGTAATGTGGTTTGATATAGTACTGTATAGTTTGGTTGGTTTGTTGTTTGGTTGGTGTAGTATGGTATGATGTCTTGTATAAATGTGTATCATTGTCGTACGGTGTCGCCACCGTATAACACTGTAATATTGACGCTGTGTCATCCGTGAAGCATTGCAGCACTTTTGGCACTCCGTCGCTTACGACGCTGAGCGTTCCAATTGATCCGATCAACGGAACATCCAGCTCGTGAAATTAACGTGCAAGTGGCTGAGCACTCCGCAGACACACGTACCCTTAACGTAGTTCTCAGAGAGATTTAGCATGACACAGAGTGTGACAAGGCTGCCCCCTTTGAATTACAGGTACTACTCATTTTTGCCAGCTGGATGGACTAGGACATCGTGAAATAAAGTGTCTTGCTCAAGGACACAACGCACCGCCTGGAATCGAACTCACGACCTAACGACCGTGAGATGAATCCCTTAAACATTTAACCACGCGCCTTCACAGCAGTGCAGTATGATTAGCCGTGGAGTAGTGTTTTGTATGATGTGTTTAATTGTCCCATATAGCAGGATGGTATAGCAATGGTTTCGTATAGTATTAATGTTAGGACTGTGTGCTGTTGTATTGCACGGCAATGGTATGGCGGACGCATTTTATAATGTGTATCACTTATAATATAGTACGGGATGGTGTGGCAGCGTGGTGTGGTGTGGTTAGGTGTAGTATAGGCGTCTTTGGTGTGGTGTTTCAGTTTGTGATGATGTAGTGTTCAATTGTAATAGGACCAAACAGGTTTTAAGGATTGTCCACACTGAGAGTAAGGATCCGTAAATTAAACGAGATCTGGGGCTTAAGACTCGAATTACAGTCGTGTATAAGGTTTCAACTGCAGACACAATCAAATAAGGAGGAGAAAAAATAAAGGAGAAGAGAAAGAATTATCTCCCCCTCACTTGATTTAATCGCATTTTATTTGATATATTGGTGGCTGTTTTTCTTTATTTTTGCTCTCTCTCTGTATTAAAGTGTATAAATGTATATACATATAGGATGTGCGTGTGTTGTGTATGTATGCATGCGTTTGTGTGTGCATCTGTATATAATATATAAATATATATATATATATATATATATATATATATATATATATATATATATATATATATATTATATACAGATGCACATATATATCATATACAGATGTTAAATATATATGTGTATATATATGTATGCGTGTGTTTCTGTGTACCTACAGATAGGCAAGTACGATATATATATATATACACACACTCACGTGCGGACACAGAGACATACACAACACACACACTTCTCTAGTTAGTTTGCTTTTTTTTTGTTTTTTGTTTTTTTCGTTTAATCGCAGACAGGTTATTCCATAAATAAGAATACTTAAGACAAAAACGAAAGCAGAGAGAGTCTTGTAATGACGGCCAAGATTGTGAGTTTTCGACTTAAACACTTCGCAGTCGTATGTAGTTTGGTTTCAACCCCGCGGCAATTTAGCCAAATAATTATTCCACTTGAGGTATTAATAAAACACGTTTCAGTTATTTATTTTATTTATTTATTTTTCTTGCGTACCCCCCAGGTCTGCTCTGATCCAGCCACTCCTTCTGCACTGAAGTAGTCAACCGGAGAGTTAAAGTGCGGCTCACAAATTTTCTTTTTCTTTTCTTTTGCCTGTGTTAGAACGGGGGTAGCTGATGAAGGAAAATGTTCTCTATGTGGCCTGTATGTGTTCTGTACTCTGGTTATTATTATTTTTTTTGTCTACGTTTTGTTTGCAATGTCCTGTACCAAAATATGCACCTATATATACAGGTAGACGTAGGTATGCACGTACCTGTACGTATATATGCATATACTCATTTATTATTTGTTTTATATATATATATATATATATATATATATATATATATATATATATATATATATATATATGTAATTAAGGGATCAGCAAATATTTGCTGATCCCTTAATTATATTTATAAATATATATGAGCTTTTAAATAAGTTCTCCACCAATAATGGTGCTTTCATACCGATGGGCTTGGTAAAAATTGTTAATTGTTAATTGATTTATTAATTAATAAATTGATAATCCTTTACCCTTTTAATTTGTAATATATATATATATATATATTTGGTGTGGGTGATAATAATCACTTATTTTCCGGCATATAAGTCGAATCTGTCAGCTCAAAATTTACAGCCAAACTGGGTAGATCGACTTATATATCAAGTTGTTTTGTGGGGACTAGAACTTCCATGTGAAATGCAGCAGGGTTTGAAAAGATAGGTATGAAAGGGGAAATTGAACTCTGAACGTAAAGACGGACAAAACGTTATTAAGCATGTTGTCTGACGCTCTAACGATTCTGCCAAACTGCTCCCTTTAAATGACAACAACAATGAGGAGGAGGAGGAGGAGGAGGAGGAGGAGGAGGAGGGGGAGGGGGGGAGGGGGCGGTAGAGGAGGAGGCGGAGGAAGCGGAAGAGGGGAGAGGAGGATTCCTTTTGTTAATGATTTCTTTAATAATGATAATAAATAGTTAAGTAGTTTTACTTCAATAAACGAAGGACACACTGGAAAATTTCGTCGCTGGAATATCAAAAAACCAGATCATATTAGATGAGTTTATGGTATGATCTATCAAGATAGACCTGAAACTAACAGTGACAACAACAACAACAACAACAACATCAAAGTAAATTGCGTACCTTTTATTATTAAGTAGTCGGTTTAATTAAATATAATTTCTTATATAGCTATAAAACCAGGTAGTTAGTCGATTAATTTCAATTGCAAGTACTTGACTGTTATTTCATTTTATCGATCGCTGTAGATGAAAAGCAAGGTCAATCTTGGTTTTAGCTGAAAACAAAACGAAAAGGCCATCGAGTATGTCACTCCACCAAACTTACCTTCTGCCTGTCCAAAGCATTTTGATAAGTTTGTCCTTAATATCCTTGCATGCTTTCAGACTTGTTAGTAAGCTTTTGTGTCATAAGTCCTAACCAATGGAAGTTTTCCTTCCATGGAACAATGGGGACTTTCCTTCCATTGGTCCCAAGTTTTTCTGGGACTTAGGAATGAAATTGTTACGACTTTCGGACAAGAGCAGCAATTTTCATGGGCGAGGGAAGCCGTTTTTATCGGCCCCAATGAAAAACTGGTGCTTATTGCATCGACCGCGAAAGAATAAAAGGTAATATCGACTTCAATGGATTTAGTTTTTCTACTATTAATAATATTAATTGAAGTTTTAATAGATGAATGGTTTGATAAAAAAAAAAAAATAATGATGATGAGTGATGTCTGTATGACGTAAATTGTAAGTAATAAGAAAGTGGACTACGGTTTATTGGTCGGTAAAAATGGCGGCCATTGGACATTTTTGAGTCGTTAGAAGAAAATGAGGGAGAAAGGAGGAGGAGGAGGAGGAAGAGGAGGAGGAGGAGGAGGAGGAGGAGGAGAAGAAGAAGAAGAAGAAGAAGAAGAAGAAGAAGAAGAAGAAGAAGAAGAAGAAGAAGAAGAAGTCAAAACCAAATTGAAAAGATGGCAAAGTTAATTTTAATCATTTCAGACATCATTGTATCAACTGCTTTCAACGATGTTGGTAGCAAAAATGGCGATTTAGCGTTTTTATTAATTTCCTTATCTTTTTTTTCTATTCTGAAACACGTCGCACACTCATACACATACTCGTACACAACACACGCTCCCCCCTCAACACACACACACTTATATAGCTTAAGTATTGTAAGACTAATAACCTTGCAATGTAGAACTCAATATACACATGCTTCAGAACAAAAGCGTTTGTCGTGTACAGAGCGGAAATAAGAAAATAAGATGGCATAGTAATAAACGATTATCTTATGCACTTCATTAGCTTACAGCTGTTTCTGCTGCGAGATGTAGTGGACCCACTGTTAAGCGCCTATATATATATATATATATATATATATATATGCTGGGGGGGGGGACAAACAAACACACATACATACATATATATACATATACGACGGGCTTCTTTCAGTTTCCGTCTACCAAATCCACTCACAAGGCTTTGGTCGGCCCGAGGCTATAGTAGAAGACTCTTGCCCACTAGAATTGATGCCTT
>NC_142949.1:29437213-29439713 GCF_046866305.1 Octopus bimaculoides | reverse complement strand
AAGGAAGAAAGGAATAAGCATGAATGAAAAGAGAAAGTAACAGGATGAAAGAGAGGATTCGAAGAAGAACGAAGCCAGCTCAAAATATGGAGAAGATATTGAGTGAGAAAGAAGGAGAAAAATTAAGATAGAAGTAAAAAGAGAGAAGAAAATACAAAAGAGAGAAGAAGAAGAAGAAGAAGAAGAAGAAGAAGAAGAAGAAGAAGAAGAAGAAGAAGAAGAAGAAGAAGAAGAAGAAGAAGAAGAAGAAGAAGAAGAAGAAGAAGAAGAAGAAGAAGAAGAAGAAGAAGAAGAAGAAGAAGATATTGTCATTTAATATGAAAGAATGACAGAAAATTTGCACGATTAAAAGGAGATTGCCAAAAGTTAAGAAACCTGACATTTTTTTTTTTTTGAATGTCGTAAATCAAAAGTGTAATTGCCAGCGGTCATATTACTTCCGGGGAAAACTACTTCCGCTTTACAATAATAATAAAAAAAAGACTAATAGAAGATCGATGAAGATGTCATTGAAGACATTGAATATTTCGAATAGAAATTATTTATTTTATTTAATTATTTATTGCCAGATATTCAAACCCAGGAATTGTTCGAAGATTTTGCTTTGTATCTTAACTGACTAAATTATATTAGGGTAGATTACTACTATTATTATTATTATTATTATTATTATTATTATTATTATTATTATTATTATTATTATTGTTATTATTATTATCATTATCATCATCATTATTATTATTATTATTATTATTATTATTATTATTATTATTATCATTATTATTACTATTATTGCTGTTGTTAAAAGCATTGTTGTTTTGTTGTAGTTCTTGCTGTTGTTATTGTCATTAATTTTCATACTGAATGATATTTTTCCTATTTGCTTTTGTCCCTTTTTAAGCAGATGCTAGATGCTTTAGGTATAAAGCTGCATATATATACATGCTTGTGGATCTCTCGTGCGCATTTAAGCAGCCTTATAATCTCTCAGTAGGTATATATATGAATATATATACCTGAATATATGAATATATATATGTATATATATGTATATATATATATATATATATATATATATATATATATATATATATATATATATATATATATATATAAAATAAATGCGCTCTTTTAAGGCCTAGCCATGCTCATGGGCCGGGTTTCCCGGTTTCAATGGCGTATGTGTTTCCTATCTGGACGGGACGCCAGTCCATCGCAGCGTTACTCATTTTTGCCAGGTAAGTTGACTGGAGCAACGTGAAATGAAGTGTTTTTGCTCAAGAACACAACACGTCGCCCGGTCCAGGAATCGAAACCACAATCTTACGATCATGATGCTGACACCTTAACCACTAAGCCACGCGCCTAGGCTGAAAAGTTCATAGGCTTACCACGATGCAATGGCCGAACTTGGCCAAATGTGTTTTATTTTTCGACATTGCCTACACTTCTTCCATCGGTTTCGCAGCAGCACTTGGATTCCCGTGGTATAGAAGCTTTCTTTCTGACCCTCAAAAAGGTCCTCAACTGCAGATATGGCCTTATCATTGGTTCGATACTGCTTCTCAGTCAAGTGTTTTTTCATGTTGGGGAACAGAAAATAGTCAGATGGTGGCAAGTCAGGAGAATTTGAGGGTAACCAACCAGTTCAATGCCACTGTTACGCACAGTACCTATTGCAGCCACCGAGTTGTGTTCAAGAGCAATGTCCTGGTGAAGCAGGATCCCCTTCTTCAGCTTTCCAGGCCGTTTTGACATGATTGCCTTTCGCAGCTGCCTCCGAAGTCCAGGTGACTGTCCGTAAAAATTTATTACTTGAGTACGTCCAATGTTGACCACCACTGTATAAATAGACTAATGCTTAAACCACCATCACCACCACCACCACCATCACGAACACAACCACCACCATCACGAACACCACCATCACCACCATCACCACCATCACCACCACCACCATCACCACCACCACCATCACCACCACCACCATCACCACCACCACCACCACCACCACCACCATCACCACCACCACCATCACCACCACCAACATCACCACCACCACCATCATCACCACCACCATCACCACCACCACCATCACCACCACCATCACCACCACCACCATCACCACCACCACCACCACCACCACCATCACCACCACCACCATCACCACCACCAACATCACCACCACCACCATCACCACCACCACCATCACCACCTTCACCACCACCACCACCACCACCACCATCACCACCACCACCATCATCACCACCAACATCACCACCACCACCATCACCACCACCACCACCACCACCACCATCACCACCACCACCATCACCACCACCACCATCACCACCACCAGCATCACCACCACCACCACTATCACCACACCTCAATAACAACCACCATTATCAACACCACTACATCCACCACTAAAAGCAGCGTCCTCGACACTATGACCTGAACAACCACTCTCACTACTATCTCTTTAACAACAACAACT
>NC_142949.1:29404713-29419713 GCF_046866305.1 Octopus bimaculoides | reverse complement strand
CTACAAAAACGAAAAGAGCGAGAACAAAAAAATCCTACTAAAAAAAAATGGCTGCGTCTTGTTTTACAGTGTTCTTCTTGTCAACTTTCATTTTCGTTTTCCGTTGACCGTTTATATTTTCATCTGATGTAGTAAATATACTTTCGCAACGAAATAATCGGTCAGGTGGGGGTGGAGGAGTGGAGCGAGAAGGTATTCAATGTTTATTTTACGTTTCATTTTGATGTCAAGAATCTCCTTATGCTCGAATCACATGACAAAAAAGAAACCCTTCCCTTTTTACATCCGGAAAAACAACAACAACAACAACTACAACAATAAAAGAAAAAACAAAATCAAAAACTACCGAATTTACTAAAGAAAATAAACCAAACAAAAAAGAAAAGAAAACAGCAGAACACGAAGGAATAAGCTAAACCAAAACAATTTGTTACAAGGAAAACAACGATATCTTTGTAGACGGTTTTAAACTGCACGAATGGTAACTAAACAAATAACCGTTCTCTTTACATTTCTATCTCTTTCTGCCCTCACCCCTCTCTCCCTTTATATATATCTATGTATGCGTGTATATATATATACATATATATATATACATACATTTATGTATATATATATATATATATATATATATATATATATATATATATACATACATATGTGTGTGTCTCTTGCTCGCCCTTCGGTTAATTTCAAATTTGACAGGTAATACCATAAAAACTAAGAATTCAGCAGATAATTGCAGCCCTTTTACAATCTCTCTCTCTCTCTCTCTCTCTCTCTCTATCTATCTATCTATCTATCTATCTATCTATCTATCTATCTATCTATCTACCTATTTATCTGTCTGCCTCTCTCTGTGTTTCTATGTCTCTCTCTGACTCTGCCTGTCTGTCTGTCTGTCTGTCTGTCTGTCTCTCTCTCTCTCTCTCTCTCTCTCTCTATCTATCTATCTGTCTATCTATCTAGCTATCTATCTATTTATCTCTCTCTCTCTCTCTCTCTCTCTCTCTATCTATCTATCTATCTACCTATCTATCTATCTCTCTCTCTCTCTCTATTTCTATGTCTCTCTCACTCTGCCTCTCTCTCTCTCTCTCCCTCTCTCTCTCTCACACACACACTTTCACTCTCTTCCACTCCCATATGTCTGTCTATAACCCGCCCTCTCCTTCTCTCCACCTCTTTTTCTTTCCCTCACATAACAGACTCTTGCTCATTTTCTCCTTCTCCCCATCACCTCTGTCTCTCACTCTATCTCTCTTTATCTTTCCCTCTTACTCTCTCATTTAACAGTATTTAGCCTACTCTCTCTCTCTCTCTCTCTGTCCATCTTTCCCTCTCTCTCTCTCTCTTTCTCCCATATATCTGACTCAAATCTAATCCCACCACCTCTGTCTCTCTCTTTATCTCTCTCAAACTCTCTCTCTCTCTCTCACTCTCTTTCTCTTTATATCTCTCTGTTTCATATATCTAGCTCCACTCTGCCCGCTCCCTCTCACCCATTTCTGTCTCTCACCCTTTTTTTATTTCTCTCTTTCCTGTCTCTCTCTCTCTCTCTCTCTCTCTCCCTCCCTCCCTCTCTCCCTCTCTCTTCCCTTCTCTGCCTTCACCGTCTCCAAGACCACACAAAGCTAACAACAAATAAAACAGACATCAGAAAGACGCTAGAATTACCCCTACTTTTACAGAGCTCAATGAGTGGCAGCAAAGCGACTCGTCTCTGTTTAACAGTGGCACGTAACATCGTGTACGTCAATTGACTTGACAAGCCAAACAGGAAATGCGCTCAACTAAAATGAAGAGCAGGCGATTCAGCAGCGCTTCCGGTTTGTCAGTGATCACGAGGAAGTGATCTGCAAAGCTCGTCAGCTTGAGGATACACGCGCTCGTAAAATCTGCGGAACTGAATTATAGTTTTCTATTCTATTTTGCTTTCGATAAAATGGTCCTTAATTATCGCCAAATTGAACCGGGTTTTTACGTGTTTGCCGTTGTTTGCTGTTGTTTGACGTTGTCGTCTGCCTTTTAAAATGAAAAGCAATTGGCCCAATTTAATCTTTGGACTTAAAACAGAAACGGAAAATTAAACCGACTTTTAGAAGTCGACCAACGTATGGTTTCCGATTTCAAATTGTACTCATGTTTGTCTTAATTTTCCAAATGCACAAATTTGTTTGTTTGCTTGATTTGATGTGTTGTTTTGTTCTGAGGTTTTGTCTTTGGGTTTTTTTTGTTTGTTTGTTTGTTTGTTTGTTTGTTTTATCTTCTGTGTTCATAAAATAATTAACTGGCTTTATTTTCATCGATCGATGAAACAAGATCAAATGGTTTATTTCGATTGCTTGTGACAAAATAATAATAATAATAAAAAAACTAAAATAATAATATATAATATAATGTAATGAAATAATAATAATAATAATAATAATAATAATAATAATAATAATAATAATAATAATAATAATAATAATAATAATAATAATAATGATAATAATAATAATAAATAAGCAAAACAAGAGAACGAGAGAGAATAGACGTGGAGCGAACGAAACGTTAAGGAGAGGGGAAACAGGAAAAAGAAAAAGATACAACAAAAGGAAAAGAATATGGAATGACAACAGAACCAAAGAAAAAAAAGAAAGAAAGAATATAATAGATGGGAGCAATGATACATAATTAAATAACAATGATGATGATGATGGTGATGATATCAATAAAGAGAATAGTAGAATAATATTACTGTAAATGTTATTAATATTTCCATAGGAATTGTAACCAGATCAGAAGGGAGAACACAACTAAAGAAAAAGCTCTGCTGTAAAACGAAAATGGTGGACTTTTCTCGAACAATTTCTGAGTCGTTCGGAAGAGGATGGGGGATAATAGCAAGGAGAGGGTGGGGTGGGTGTTGTGCGGAATAAATAGAGGGAAAGAGTTGTCATATCCTTTTGTCACCGGTTTACATTATAATCCGGCAGAGTTCATTTCATCACACTGTTTGCTTTGGCTTGTTTTTCTTAAGAATTTTTTCCCCCGTTTCTTATATTTCAATTTGTTCTGTTTTTTGTATTTGTTTTTGTTTTTTTTTGTTTTTTTGTTATTTTTTTCTTTTATTGATCACTTAACCAATCATGATCGTAGCAAAGTGGAGGGAAGGGTGATGAAAATTTACCTGGTTCTTGACTCCTGCTAGAAATAACAGCTAATAGCTCTGTCTTTTCTCTCTCTCTCTCTCTCTACCTCTCTTTCTCTACCTCTCTCTCTCTCTCTCTCTCTCTCTCTCTCTCTACCTCTCTTTCTCTACCTCCCTCTCTCTCTCTCTCTCTCTCTCTCTCTCTACCTCTCTTTCTCTACCTCTCTCTCTCTCTCTCTCTTTCTCTCTCTCTCTCTCTCTCTCTCTCTCTCTCTCTCTCTTTTCAACTCACAATGCCAACGTTCTTTTAAATAAAACCAGATCATACAAACACACACACACACCAACAGAAATAAAAACAAAGAACCGGAAGTAGATATTGGATAAAGAAGTCAAAGTAAAACTATGTTCATTGAGCGAAGGATGTTTTTGATCATAAGCCTGTTTGCTCGATAAGTGCTCCTGACCTGGGGCTAAACAGTAGCAATCTCACCAAAGCCGAAAATGCAGCAAACATGTCTTCTTCTCTCCTCTTTTACTTTTGTTTTAGTTTAGTTTTTTTTTTGTTATTGTTTGGTTTTCTTTATTTATTTACGAATATATTTCTCTTTGATGTCATACTTTACGTTCTTGTCATTTCCTATCGCTATCTCTCTCTCTCCCTCTCTCCGTCTCTCCCTCTCTCCGTCTCTCCCTTTCACACTCTCTCTCTCTCTCTTTCTCTCTCGAGCCATCTCTCTTTCCCTTCAACTTTCTGTCTCACTCTGTAGCTCTCTCTCTCTCGCTCAGTCTGTCTTCCTTTCTCTATCTCTCTGTCTCTCTCTTTCACTATCTCTCCTATTCTCTTTATCTCTCAAGGATATTCTCTCTCTCACTCTCTCTGCTACTTTCTCTCTCTTTCTCTCTGCTACTTCCTGTCTCTTTTCCTCTGCTACTTTCTCTCTCTCTCTCTCTCTCTCTCTCTCTCTCTCTCTCTCTCTCTCTCTCTATATATATATATATATATATATATATATATATATATATATATATATATATATATATATATATATATATATCTTTCTCTCTCTCTCTCTCTCTCTCTCTCTCTCTCTCTGCTACTTTCTCTCTCTCACTCATTTTATTCTCTATGTCTCTCTAAGACATTCTCTCTTTCACTCCCTCTACCACCTTCTATCCCTTTCTAAGGTACTCCCTCTCTCATCCTTTCTCTCTCTTTCTCTCGCTCTCTCACTCTCTCACTCTCACTCTCGCTCTCTTTCTCTCTTTCTAAGGCACTCTCCCGTTCTCTATCTCTCTCAACGGCACACTTCCACTCTCTTTTTCTCTCTCCCTTTCTCTTCCTCTTCTCTTTCGCTCTAAGATACATCATCTTTCAATGTTTTTCGATAACTCCTTATAGTATGACACGGAAATGTACTCTATCTCTAGTGTACACGACTATGGGAGACGAGGATTCGATGTTTCGAATCCTGTCACTGGTACTGTGTTGCTAGTATGGAGAAGATTCGTGAATTTCAAATAGTCCCAATGGAAAAAGACAGAAGCGGGATCACTACAATGGCGGAAGTCATCGTTGCTGCTGTCTAGCTTCATATCTTTCCTTGTCAAGAAACAGATCAATGATTTAAAGCATTCCAGCTATGGCCATCCCATAGCAATGCATATTGAAAAAAAATATTCATAAAAAAAAATGGAATTCGGAGAAAAACAATTTGTACAGAAGATTTGATCTAAAATATATTGGTCATCTCTCTCTCTATCTCTATCTCTATCTCTTTTTCTCTCTCTATCTCTCTCTCTCCCTCTCTCTCTCTCTCTCTCTCTCTCTCTCTCTCTCTCTCTCTGTGCTTCTGTTTGTTTTTCTGTCAATCTGTCTCTCTCTTTCTCATATATATATATATATATATATATATATATATATATATATATATATATATATATATATATATATATATATATATATTTCATCTTTTACTTATTTCGTATCTTCCGTCTTCTGTCTCTCTCCTTAACCAGATGCTCAGCAAACACTGGTTGAGTATCTTTGTTGAGTATCTGGTTAATGAGAGAGATGGAAGACGGAAGATACGAAATAAGTAAAAGATGAAATATAGATGATAAATAATTGAAGCAGCACTCATATCAAAACACAAAGCTAAAAAAAATAAGGACGAAATACACAAGTCTCAAACAGGCTTAGCACGTGATTCATGACGTGTAACTCTAACGGGTCTGCTGAGGTAGAATTTCAAAGCTCAAATTCAGACGATAAAGGCTGCCTAAGTTATAGTAACTCACTGTGAAAGAGGCTCTGTGGGATGCAACAATACTACATACCCTAATGATGATCCCGAGTTAGTTGCAAGTGTCGATAAAAATCAACTTAAGAACCTTATTCTCCCAAATATATTGCAAGGAATTGCACAAGAAAATGTGGGGAAAAGAACTAAGAAAAATCATTAACCTACAACATAGTCGTGTTTTTGGGGTTTTTTTTTTTTTACTATGTCTTTAAAAAAAAAGCTGTTTTCCATATATGCGAATAAATGTGTGAGTACATATATATAGAGAGAGAGGAAAGGAGTACTCCGTCGGTTACGACGGTGAGGATCTCAGCTGATACGATCAGCGGAACAGCTTGCACGTGAAATTAACGAGCAAGTGGCTGATTGCTCCACAGACACGTGTACCCTTAACGTAGTTCTCAGGGAGATTCAGCGTGACACAGAGTGTGACAAAGTTGACTTTGTGGAATACGAGTACTTCTCATTTTTACCAGCTGAATAGAACGGAGCAAGGTGAAATAAAGTGTCTTGCCCAAGGACAAAACGCGTCCCCCGGAATTGAACTCACGGCCTTACGATCATGAGCCGAATGACCTAACCACTAAGTCACGCGCCTTCAAATATATATATATATATATGTATATATGTATATATATATATATATGTGTGTGCATATATATATGTGCATATATATACATATATATGTATACATACATATATATATATGTATATATATATATACGTATATGCATATATACGTGCATATATATATACATATATTCATATGTGTGTATGCGTCTGTATGCATGTGTCTGTGTATCTGTGTTTCTGTGTATGTTGTGTGTATGTGTTTTATATGTGTGTACATATATACAGGTGTATTTATATCTATGTATATACATATATACATATATATATACATATATATATATATATATATATATATATATATATATATATATATATATATATATATATATATATATATACATATATATATATATATATATATATATATATATATATATATATATATATATATATATATATATATATATATATATATACATATATGGTAAACAGACAGACTGACAGATGGACAGGTCTATGTGCGTACGTGCGTTTGTGCTTCGTCTCTTTCAGTCGCGAGCATAACTGATTCACTACTTCACTGTCAAAAATGATGGCGTGTCATCAGCTTTGATATTTTAACAACGGAAGAAGAAAATAGACAAAGAAGGAAAGAAAGAACAAAAACATACGAGGAGCAAATCATGAAAGCAACTTCATATTAAAACAACGCCCGCCATCTTCCACACTTAGAAGTGTATGCGCGTTTATACACATATATATATATATATATATATATTTCCCTCTCTCTCTCTCTCTAGATATATATATATATATATATATATATATATATATATATATATATATAGAAACAGATATATATATATATATATAGAGAGAGAGAGAGATTTTATATATGTTTGTATGCTCTCTCTCTCTCTCTCTCTCTCCCTATATATATATATATATATATATATATATATATATATATATATATATATATATATTGTATATATATTTATATGGACTCACGTGTCTGCGTATGTGTGCGTGCGTGCGTGCGTGCGTGTCTGTGTGCGTCTTTGTGTCAACCTTCCAGCATTGTCTGTAGGTATGCCAACCTGTAGATATCTTCCGTTTAACGGACACAGGAAAGACTTATAAAACTAAGCAAAAACCGACCGCTACCATTAACTTAACATCCATCTTGTATCTAACTATTGGTGTTGTCAGAGGGCGGGAAATGAATGGCGGGAAATGACAGCAGTGAGCGGTATAAAAGGATGAAGCGCGAGAGTTAAGAGAAGGACGCGTTATTCATGTAATATGTCGGCGTGATGGCCATGATGTCTACGGTACTGGAACTTGGAATACTTAATGGTTTATTAAAAAAATGTTTTTCAAGGTTGTCAAATAGTTTTCTTGCCTTTTGCTTTTGTTTTCTTTTCATTTACGTTTTTTGTTTGTTTCTTTACTTTTTCAGTTTTTTTTTTGTTGCTGTTTGTTTGTTTGTTTTTTCTCTTTCTCTTTCTCCTTTCGATATTAAATTAGCCGAAATGTCAGAGAGTTTAGATATTTAATCCTATACGTGTGTATGTAGGTATGTGCATAGGAATGTACGTACGTTGAGAAGTGCGTATGTGTCTCTGTGTGTCTGTGTTTGTGTCTCTGTGAGAGAGAGAGAGAGAGAGAGAGAGAGAGACAAGGAGAGAGTGAGAGAGTGTACGTGTGTGTGTTTATATATATGTATGTATGTATGTACGTACGTACGTATGTATGTATGTATGTATACTAACACACATATATCACACAATTTAGATACATCGCTAGACGATTTTTTCTTCCGATACTGATATTGTTTCGTGTTTTTAAACAAAGTGCGTCCACAAGATATATAATTCCTTGAAAATTACCGCCATTGATTTCCCTTTCGCGATGTATCTGCATTAATTATGAAGCACATATAGTTATTTTAATTTACTTTAATCTACTCCTTATTTTGTAATAAAATTGCGTGTTTTATTACAATCAATTTTCTGCTTGATTAACTACACAGCTACTCCTGCGGTAATAATCTTATTAAATCAGGCAGTTTCGCAGTACTGAATATATTTGTGGAACTCGAATTAAATAAGGCTACAATTAACCGTATAAAAGTATTAAGTTTAAAAAATCTGGATAGAACGAATTACTGAAGATCGCCAGAGGAAATCGAACTCAAATCTACTTCTTACATGTCAGATGTTCAGCCATTGGACCAAAGAAACCCTTCGAAATTCTCTGTCCATTTTAGAAGCTTTGTTCTTACCACCTAGAGTTGTATGTTATTGATGTGATAAGAATTTTAAAAAACTTAGGAGTTAAATATCAGAGTAGATAAAGCTACAAATGATAGCATGGAAATATTAGGTTTAAAACGCAGAAGAGAGAAAAAGTCGAAGACTGTTTGATCTCGTGATCGGTAAAAAAGTAATTTCTTTTCATACTCGTTGCCTTAAAACCTTAGATACATTCACTGTTACTGAAAGCAGTTATAATATTGAGAGCAATCTACTACTACCTTTAGCGGACGAGTATCAACCACTGAGGATGAACACAAAGAGCTCGAAACCGTACAGGCTGTTAATTCCGTCACTGGAAGATGGTAGAGGTCCGCTCTCCTGCTTGCAATATATATTGGGTGCACATTGCATCGAATAACCAACTAGAGAAGGCGTCCTTCAGGGGTTAGAATGGTAATAACGCCGGTTTTAACGGAACAACCATGTTGAAGTGGCGATGAACATTACTTCTCAGTATAGTTACTGATTTCATCTCTTCTAGAGATTTTCTAGCAAACTACTTTGCATATATTATATATATATATGTGTGTATGTGTGTGTTTATAATTGCGTGTGCATGTGTCTGTGTGTATAGATAAATAGATAGATAGATAGATAGATAGATAGATAGATAGATAGATAGATAGATATCTACACATATATATATACATATATATACATGCATACATACATGCATACACACATACATGCATATACATATACTTACATATACACATATTATATGCACACGTATATGTGTATACTGAACAAAATCAATAAGGTGTATAAGTGAGCACGTATGAGAGTGTGTTTACACGTACACATATATACATATATATATATGTTTATATATAAACATATATGCATATAAATAATTATATGCATATATATATGTATATATATATATATGCATATCAATAAATGTACATAGATATATAAATTTATATATCTATGCATACGTATATGTATGTGCATGTTATATATATGTATATATATATATATATATATATATATATATATATATATATATATATATATATATATATATATATATATATATATAACAAAATAAATTATATGTTCTTATGCATCAAACCTTTTTATTCTGTTTAGTGTGAATGTCACTACAGCGTCTGTGTTTCCCTGTTTCCCGCGCCAACTACAACGGTGCCGAGCTGGTGAATGATGGCAACTGTCACACGGTTAAGAATTAGCCCGACAAGTGACTCCGTCGTAAAATTCTCTGTAAATTGTTTTTCTCTTCAAAGATGTTCGGTTTTTCCTCTCAGTGTTAACAACTTCATTGACTCTAATGCATATAGATGGCAGCACCGAACGGCAAAGGACAACACAGGGCTCTTCTATCTCTGCTAAGGTAATTAAACTTGCCAAAAACAAAATGTAGATTAATCGTGATTAATTGATAATAGTTACTCTTGAGATATTCTTGCAAAATTGTCTTTGTTATTTTATTTCTTTTCTTAGTAGTTCTATATATTTTTTTATATTAAATGTGTAGAGTACACACGCACACAAACACACACGTACGCACACACACGCACACACACAAAATATATATATATATGAGCGGCGTAAATAGAGAAGATATATGTGCGCGTGCGTATGTACGCATGGCTATATATATATATATATATGCACAGGCAGAAAGAGAGAGAGAGAGAGAGAGAGAGAGAGAGAGAGAGAGAAGGATTGAGAAAGAGATAGAGTGTTGGATAGAGAGAGGGGAATGGAGAGAATAGAGAGAGGGGGAAGGAGAGTAAGATGTAGAAGGAGGAATAGATGAAAATATGCAAAAAGTGGAAGGAAATGAAAGAAGATAAACGAAATTATTGCTGCCAATCTATATACGGGCATTTGGGTGAGGTTTCTCCCATTTTGCACCTGACGATGAAGTCTTACGCTACTAACGCCATATTGACAAGGAAATTTATTTCGAAATTCTTATACTAACACAAGTATGTTGCATGAAGAAACCTACGATGGTAATGCTAAAGCCTTAATAAGACAGTCTTAAATAACAGAAAGAAATTTCAAAGAATATGTAGTTCAATAGATTTTAAATAATATGTAACGGCTGTTTCAACCCGAAATATCAAGTGCATATTCATTTTACTATGGAAAGTGTGTGAATTTGAACTTAGAACTTAGAACGTAAAGACAGACGAAATACCGCTAAGCATTTAGCCCAACGTGCTAACGTTTCTACCAGCTCAGCGCCTTTAGCTCAAGGAATATTGATGGAAGATTGCCATCAAAGCATTTCTCAAGTGTAAGCAGAACCGGCCGGACTTTGTTGTTTTGGACAGTCAAGTAGAAGCATGTACCATCACTGAGGTCAGCTGTCTTGCTGGTTTGAACATCTCTTTGAAAATGAAAGAGTTGGAAGATAATTATGGACAACTGCTCTGAGACCTTCAGCTTCTATATTTAGATTATATATTCACATATTATACCAATAATAATTGATGCACTTGGTTTTGTAAGTAAATGCCTAATTGTCAGTCTGGATAAACTCCGATTTTCAGAAAAAGAAATTAACCAACTCACTCGCACATTATAAATACATTCTGTAAGCGGAACAATAAAATTATGCACGACTTTTCTCAAGTATAAAATGTGAAATTGTTTTCGTTATCGACATTCCAACGATGAAGCTTTGTATCTTTGTCAGAAAACAGATCCTTTTTCATACTTTCAGGTCGATAAATTAAATACCAGTTGCGTACTGAATTCGATTTCATTGACAGTCTCCTTTCCCAAAAATTTCGAGCCTTCTGCCTAAAGTAGGAAAGAATTATTTTTGGACTGATGGGTATATGTCCATAAATGTGTTGAAGTGTTGTGTAGAGTACCGGTACAGTTTGGACTCGAGAGCGACAGCCACAAACGAGGTGTGTTTCCGTTGAATCTACTTCAGGCATTCCGCAGGGTTAAGGAAACTAGCAGGATGGGTCGAAACGACCGTTGTATAAATTGAAGTTAAATACCAATTCCATCTTCTCGTTACTTAAGCAATTGTTATTATCTATAAATATAGACAGGAGTGGCTGTGTGGTAAGTAGTTTGCTTACCAGCCATATGGTTCCGAGTTCAGTCCCACTCACCTTGTGAGTGGCTTTGGTAGACGGAAACACAAAATAGCCTGTAATATATATATATATGTGTGTATATATATGTATATATATGTATATATATATATATATATATATATATATATATATATATATATATATATATATATATATATATATATATATATATATATATATATATATATATATATATATATATATATATATATATATATATATATATATATATATATATATATATATATATATATATATATATATATATATATATATATATATATATATATATATATATATATATATATATATATATATATATATATATATATATATATATATATATAGGCGTAGGAGTGGCTGTGTGGTAAGTAGCTTGCTTACAAACCACATGGTCCCGGGTTCAGTCCCACTGCATGGCATCTTGGGCAAGTGCCTTCTACTATAGCCTCGGGCCGACCAATGCCTTGTGAGTGGATTTGGTAGACTGAAACAAGTAAAAGAGTATATGTGTGTGTGTGTGTGTGTGTGTGTGTGTGTGTGTGTGTATGTATGTATATATGCACGTGCATACATAAGCACACATAAACAAGCACAGGTTCACACATGGCAACATAAACACACGTGTCCATATCGAAGAAATGCATACATACGTCTCGTAAGGATTACAAGAATTCTGGTTCAAAATGCATATATCAATATATAAAAGCATTTATTTATGAGTATGTGTGTGTGTGCGTGTGTGTCTGGATGCACGTGTGTTTTTATGTGTGCCTGTGCATCTATATGTGTGTATAGGTTTGTGCGTATATATTTATATATACACACTATGAGAACACGTAATATGTATCTATGGATACATAATTTTTTTACTAAATATGTGTGTACATTATGAAGATATATATGCATGTATATATATTTATATATTTATATATAATATAATATCATGGATATGTATGTTTAGGGATTTCTCCATGGTAGGCTGCTTCACGGGGAAACATTACATATGAACAAAAGCACACATACATATCAACAACTTATACATATAGACATATATATATGCATATATATATACAAATATATATATATATAAATATATATGTATATATACATATATATATATACATGTATATATATACATATATATATATATGTTTCTCTCTCTATCTATCTATCTCTCTCTCTCTCTATATATATATATATATATATATATATATATATATATATATATATATATATATACATACATATGTGTATATACATCTGCGCATATATGAGGTCTTTTTGTAGATATCTACGGGTATATGTGTATGGGTTTAATGATGTGATTATATACACATGTATGTGTATATATGTATGCAGAGCGGTTGTGTGTATGTATATATATATATATATATATATATATATATGTATAAACATATATATATATATATATATATATATATATATATATATATATATATATATATATATATATATATAAGTATATATTTGTAATTGTAGGAACCCGTTTTCTTAATTATCTTTTTTTAGATATTTATATAGATGTAAATATATATATATATATATATGTGTGTGTGTGTGTGTGTGTGTGTGTGTATGTATGTATATTGATATATATATACATATATGTGTATATGTATATATATATACATGTATATACATATATTTGCTTTTATATATAACTATAAATATACAAATATATGTACATGTGTATATAAGCATATATACATATATATGTCAATATATTATATAAATAGACACACACACACACACACACATATATATATATATATATATATATATATATATATATATATATATATATATATATATATATATATATACATACACATATTCATATATATATATATATATATACATACACATATTCATATATATATATATATATATATATATATATATATATATATATATATATATATATATATATACCTTTAATATTTAAATATAGAAGTGCCTCACACAATGCTTGTACGAGACCAGCACATAGGTATGCAGAAAGACAGATAGCTAGATGGGTATATCGATAGATAGATTGAAGGAGAAATATGTATACAGGAACATCTATGTAAACTTCATTTATATACTGCTGCATCAAGATATGTAATGCAAATATATATGTCTGTATATATATATACATACATATATATATACATATATATATATATATATATATATATATATATATATATATATATATATATATATATATATATATATATATATATATATATATATATATATATATATATATACATATATATATATATATATAAACGAACATAAACACACATCTATAAATACATAGACGTGTATATATACATCCGTATATATATACATATATATACACATACACATGCCTATGTCTATATATATGTCTGTGTATGTATATATATATATATATACAAACACATGTATATATAATCGATATATATACACACATGTATATATATAATCGGTCAGTTGTCCATACATCGAAGAGACAGGAGAATCTAAACAAGTTTTTATGGCTATCAACCTGCAGCTAAATTATATATATATATAGTTATATATATATATATATATATATATATATATATATATATATATGTGTGTGTGTGTGTGTGTGTGTGTGTGTGTGTGTGTGTGTGTGTGTGTGTGTATATATATATACATATATATATATGCATGTATATATATGCATGTATGTATGTATGTATGTGTGTATGTAATGAATTCATGTATATATATATATATATATATAAACACACTTGTAAAACACACTCTTCTAAAATAATGTATATGTAATATATATATATATATATATATATATATATATATATATATATATACATAGATATATATGTATGCATTTATACATATCTCTCTATCTCTCTATCTATCTTTCTATCTATCTATCTCTCTCTATATATATATAGTTCGATATATAGATAGATAGATAGATAGATAGATAGATAGATAGATAGATAGATAGATAGATAGATAGATAGATAGATAGATAGATAGATATAGATATAGATATAGATATACACAGAAATTTATATATGTCCATACCTAACTATCTAAATGCCTATATACTCAAAGATACGTAGATATACATATACAAATTACATATATGTGTATACATATGAGTATGTGTGTGTGTGTATGTATATGTAGATATGTATACACACATATATATGTTATATATGTATATATATATATATATATGTTTATATATATATATATATATATATTCATTCATATATTTGTATATAAGGATTTATAGGAAAATATCTGTATGTTTGTGTGTATAACGTGATATATGTGTATATATATATATATATATATATATATATATATATATATATATATATACATACAGTCCATGAGTATAAAATGATGATGATGATGCTGATGATAAGGACAGTAACTTGAATGAGTCAGTGATGACAGAATTATGTACTTTCTTCTACTTCTTCTTCTTGATTTTCTTCATTTTCTTCTCCCCCCTCGTTCTTCTCCTTTTCCTTTTCCCTTTCCCCTGTATCTTCATCTTACAATCATTATTA
>NC_142949.1:29344713-29374713 GCF_046866305.1 Octopus bimaculoides | reverse complement strand
TCAAATTCGGTTTGATATAAATGGTTGTTTCCACAAATATACATACACAACTATTTATGATACAAATACACACACATCACACCCGCGTATGGGTGTATATATATATATTTGTGTGTATATATATATATATATATATATATATATATATATATACGCACACACGCACATACACACATGTATGTGCGTATTTAAACACGCATGCGTGTATTTAGAAACAATATATATGACCGACAGTTTTATCACTCAATTTCAAGCCTGGTAAAATAAAAACCATCCTTTCAGAAACAAGAACTAAAAACGAACAAACACCATCCAAGAAATTGAACGAAAATTTGGCGAAAAATCCTCTCCCGGAATCACCGGGTAGTTTCAAATGGAATGTATAATATATATTATATATATATATATATATACGCAAACGTGTATATATGTATATGTGCACGTATTTACACATACATACATACATACATACATACATATATATATATATATATATATATATATATATATATATATATATATATATATATATATATATATATGTATGTATGTATGTATGTATATGTATATATATATATGTGTGTGTATGTATTTATGTGTCTGTGTATATAAATATATATATATATATATATACTAAATTCAAATTACGACAAACGTAAATAAATATACATATATGTATATATATATATATATATATATATATATATATATATATATATATATATATATATATATATATACCCATATATGCTTATACATATGAATGTATACATATATACTGAATATATATATGTAATTATATAATTCTACATTTATATGTGTGTGTGCGTGTCTGTGTGTATAAATTTATGTGTGTGTTTGTGTACACATGTTTATATATATGTAACTATATGCATACACGCACACGGTCGCACACATACACATATATACATACTAATATGTACACACACACGTACACACATACACACACACACATAGATACATATACACACACAGATATATATATGTGTGTATGTCTTTGTGTGTGTGTGTGTTTCTGTGTGTGTGTCTGTGTGTGTGTGTGTGTGTGTGTGTGTGTTCACACACTCACGCGTGCGTTAAAAGAAAAGCGTGGATCTAAACGTCTGTAGAAAACCGTATATTTGGAAAGAAAATCGTAAAAAGATTTTTCGTGTCGCACTTCCGTGTTTACCTACCAATTATGGTTATACTGCAATCGACGGATACCAGTTCCATGCCGCTCTTGTGATTCGTGTCAGCCGAAAAGCTAATCTGTAAATACAAGCGAAGTAAATAAAACATTTAATAAAAGAAATCGAGAACAATAGCTATATAATTTAATCGCTTACGTTACAATCATCTAAGCAGTTCATCCACTGGATGTTGTACATTTGGCAGACTCGGTTGTGTGGTTAAGACGCTCTCTTAGCAACCACACGGCTCCGGTTTCAGTCCTAATTCGCGGGACTTCAGGTTAGTGTTTGCTATTATAAGTCTGGGCAAACCAATGCCTTTTAAATGAATTTGTTATAGGGACATGTATGAAAGCAAGTCGAATATATGTAGATATTTGCTTCAACGACCTACAAGGATATTACTTTGAAAATAAATTTGTATTGATATGTCTACTCTGGATGAAATTTGTTGTTGCTGTTGTTGGAACTCCGTCGCTTACGACGTCGAGGGTTCCAGTTGATCCGATCAACGGAACGGCCTGCTCGTGAAATTAACGTGCATGTGGCTGAGCACTCCACAGACACGTGTACCCTTGACGTAGCTCTCGGGGATATGCAGAAAATATATAAACAGATTTTCAGCGTTACATTCATGTTCTTGTCTTTTTTAAGATCCTGTCTGAAGAAGTAGCTACCCGCCAGCCACGTTAGATTAAAGGTGTTCCTAGTCCTGACTTCCTAGCACAACATTATCCAACGAAAAATATTCTGAGGAATATTTCGTTTTTATTTCTTGTTTGGCGAGTGATTAAACGTCGGCTCTTCATTTGTTATTGTTGTTTTTGCTGTTGCTGTTACTTCAGCTCTTATTGTTGTTAACGTTGCTGCTGAAGAGGCATAATCGTTAGCGCGTCGGACAAAATGCATAGAAGCATTTAGTCCGTCTTTACGTTCTGAGATCACTTAGGTCGACTTAGCGGTGGATCTTTTTGGTTTGACGGGCGACATTTTTCATTTATGTTTTATGTAGTGTTTTTGGTACCGAAACACTTTCAAACTTCGTATACTTGTATATTTTGTGGTATAGAACAGATAAAAAATTTTGTTTTCGAAGTTATTTCATGTTAAAAATTGTCTTATTTCGATAATTTCAACCAATCCCTGACGTCTATTCAGTTGAATACAGTTACTGTTGTGGCGGTGTATATGGTATTAATCCCTGTTGGTTCTGACATCACTTAGGTCGACTTAGCCGTTCATCCTTTCGAGATCGATGAAATAAGTACCAGTGAAACACTGGGGTTGATGTAATCGGCTAACTCCTTCCTCTAAGATATATTTCAATCCCTGTGCCTATAGCAAAAACGTGGCAAACGTGCCATATTGTTAACGCACCGAACAAAATTTTTAGAGGCATTTCGTTCGTCTTTACGTTCTGAGTTCAAATTCCGCCGAGGTCGACTTTGCTTTTCATCCTTTCAGGGTCGGTAAAATGAGTACCAGTTGTACATTGGGGTCGATGTAATCGACAAGACCCTACCCTAAAAATATTTAAGGTTTTGGGTTTAGAGTTGAAAGGACTATTATCCTTGATGATGATGATGATGATGATGATGATGATGATGCTAATGTTGCTGTTATTGCTTTTGTTGTTGTTGTTGTTTTTGTTGATGGTGGTGGTGGTGGTAGTGGTGGTGGTGGTGGTCGTCGTCGTCGTAGTCGTCGTCATCGTCGTCGTCATTGTGATGGTGGTGGTGGAGGTGGTGGTGGTGGTGGTGACGGTGGTGGTGGTGGTGGTCGTCGTAGTCGTCGTCGTCGTTGTCGTCATCGTGGTGGTGGTGGTGGTACTTTGGTCTGTGCTTTGGTCTGGTGTTGCTGTTGCTGTCGCCAATATTCCTTGGTCCGGTTGGGATTTCAAAACGTCACACTTCTTTTACTCCTCCTCCTCCCCCTCCTCCTCCTTCTCCATCTCTCCCTCCCCTTCATCATCCCCTTCCTCCCCTTCCTCATCCCCCTCCCTCCTCATTCCTCATTCTAATTAAGAAACCATCAACCGCTTTTGACATTTCTTTCATCCGTTTCTAGTTTGGAAATTAAACGCTTTTCTCTCTCAGTAGCTGTGTGTGTGTGTGTGTGTGTGTGTTTCTGAGAGTGTGTGTGTGTGTGTGTTTCTGAGAGTGTGTGTCTGTGTGTGTTTCTGAGAGTGTGTGTCTGTGTGTGTGTGTGTGTGTGTATGCGTTTCTGAGAGAGTGTGTGTGTTTCTGAGAGTTTGTGTGTGTGTGTGTGTGTGCGTGTGTGTGCGTGTGTGTCTGAGAATGTGTGTTCGTGTGTCTGAGAATGTGTTTGTGTGTGTGTTTCTGAGGGAGAGAGTGTGTGTGTGTGTGTGTGTGTGTGTGTGTGTGTTTGTGTGCGTTTGTGTGTGTCTTTATGTTTGATGTGTGCTCGTATGTGTATATGATTATATGCGTATGTTCAAGGATGCGTAATAGTGTCTGTCTATGCGTGTATGCGTGTATATGTGTGATGTTTGTGTGTAAATGTGCGCATTTGTGTATATGTCTCTGTGCGTGTGTATATATATGGGTATGTCTGTACGTCTGTGTCTCTCTACATGTGTGAATATGTGAGGATCTGCATATGAGTGCGTGCGTGTGTGTGTATATGTGTGTATGATTATGTACATATGTATATGTATGCGTAACTGTGTTTGTGTATGCGTGTGCATATGCATATATATATATATATATGTATACGTCTATGAGTGCATATGGATATGTACGCGCGCTTGTGTGGATGCACATCTGTGTGCATGTGTGAATTTGTGTGTGTGTGTGTGTGTGTGTGTGTATAACTTATGTGAGAATGTGTGTATGCATGTATAAATAAATATGTTTCCATATGTATACATATATGTGTGTGCGTCTGTGCGTATGTGTGCGTTTGTGTACATTTTTATTAACGTCTTACGAATGTATAAACTTCAAGAGAACAGCTCCACGCACTCGATGTCATGTGCAAGACAAGGATTACTAGATTAAAACAGATCACAATAAACATCTGTGTATCATAATAAATGCAGAAACAACGCAGAAGGCAAATCAACGGCTGTATTTTTCAGGGGATATCTCCTGTGGACGTAATGTGTTTAAACACACAAAACTATATCAGTAGCAGACGACAAAAATCGTACATATTTAGTAAGTGTTTTACACAAATCTGTGTGTGTGTATATATGCTTTTATTCTTTTGCTTCAGTTATTTGACCGCGGCCATGCTGGAGTCATGCTGGAGCCATGCTGGAGCACCGCTTTCAGTCGAACAAATCGACCCCACGACTTATTCTTTGTGAGCTTAGTATTTATTATATTGGTCTTTTTGGCCGAACCGCTAAGTTACACACAAATATATACATACATACATATATATATATATATATATATACACACTATCTTTTATTCTTTTATTCTTTTACGTGTTTCAGACATTTGAATGTGGCCATACTGGAGCACCGCCTTTAGTCGAACAAATCGACCCAAGGACTTATTCCTTGTAAGCCTAGTACTTATTCTATCGGTTTTCTTTTGCCAAACCACTAGGTTACGGGGACGTAAACACACCAACATGTAGCTGAAAGGACTTGTCCAAAGTGCCTCGTAGTGGTACTGAACCCGAAACCATGTTATCAGGAAGCAAACTTCTTACCGCAAACCCTCGCCTTTGCCTGACAGTAAGACAGATAACGATATTAAACATAAATGCGCCTGGTATCTTTATATGCCTTCCACGAATGAAAAAGACATCGTTGAAATCTTTTATCTAATAAATAGCAAACGGAAGAGGAAAAAAAATCGAAGAAGAAATAGAAGAGAAATTAAAGGCAAAGACGAAAGGGAAGTAAAACGCCATAACTGTCACGTGATTGGTCACATGATTCTGATTTAGATATTTGAAATATGAAATGAAATAATGAATATAAACAAAAAAAATGTTACAATTTCAATCCTGAAAACGGAAGAGAAAAAATATAGTGAAAAGTGGTAAAGCGCACGCGCAAAGACATCTATGTTTGTCAGTACGTGTGTGTATATATATATATATATATATATATATATATATATATATATATATGTATATATATATATATATATATATGTATATATATATATATATATATATATATATATATGTATGTATATATATATATATATATTCATATGTCTATATAAGTAGATAGGCAGATAGATAGATAGATAGATAGATAGATAGATAGATAGATAGATAGATAGATAGATGCACGTACACGCACGCGTAAAAGTATATATATGTATACATATATATATATATATATATATATATATATATATATATATATATATATATATATATATATATATATATGTATACATATATATATATATATATATATATATATATATATGTGTGTGTGTGTGTGTGTGTATGTATGCATGTATGTATATATTCATATATGTATGTACACACACACACACATATATACGCAGGCACATACAAATATACATTTGATGAACAAACACACTCAGACGCACACCCACCCATAGACCCTCCCTCTCTTCCCCACATGCACACACTCTCACTTTCTCTCTTTCTCTCTCTCTCTCACACACACACACACACACACACACACACACATGAGTGTACGCATGCATTCAATTTCGTTATCGTAATACTGGTGATCTTTGCAAGTTCACGCAGCGACGCCCGGGGCTGGTGCTAGTCCTAATGATGATGTATTAGTTAGCTTTGTTTGTTGCTTGTTGTATTCAGTCAGATCAGAGCCACCGTATTTAGTTTCTATTGGAGGAAACTAAGAGTCACGTAGTTGTCAATGAGCCGCCATATTGATAAGTCTTAATCAGTGTGTATTTGCATGAGCGCCTTGCGTGTGTGTGTGTGTGTGTGTGTGTCTATGTGTCTATGTGTGTGTATGTGTACGTCAGTGCTTTGTGTACGCGAGTGCTTTGTGTACGCATATGTGTGTGTCTGTATGTGAGTGTATTGTGCATGTATGCCCATGTGTATGTATGTGTATGTATTTGCATGAGCGCCTTGCGTGTGTGAGTGTGTGCGTGTGTCGATGTGTGTATATGTGCGTGTGTGTGTATGTGCGTGTGTGTGTATGTGCGTGTGTGTGTATGTGCGTGTGTGTGTATATACGTGTATGTGTATTTGCAAGAGTATATTGTGTATGTATGCCTATGCGTGTGTATGTGTATGTATTTGCATGTTCGCCTTGCGCGCGTATGTGTGTCTATGTATGTGCATGTGTGTGCATGAACACTTTGTGTGTGTATCTGCATGAGTGCTTTGCGTGTATGCGTGTGTGTGTGTCTATGTATGTTTGTGTGTGCATGAGCGCCTTGTGTTTGTGTGCATGAACGCTTTATGTGTGTGTGTATTTGCATGAGTACCTTGTGTATGTGTGTGTATGTGTGCATTAGCATCTTGTTCATGTGTGTGTGTGTACTTGTATGAGTGTCTCGTGTGTGTGTGTGTGTGTGTGTGTGTGTGTGTGTCTATGTGTGTCTATGAATGTGAATGAGTGCTTTGTGTATGTATGTATGTGTGTGTATTTGCATGAGCATCTTGTTTATGTGTGTGTGTTTGTATGAGTGTCTCTTGTGTATGTATGCCCATGTGTATATGTGTGTATGCGCGTGCGTGGGCGTGCATGTGTACTTCCAAGAGTAGCTGCGTATTTAAGTCTATCTTAGTATGCATGTGTCTGTTTGCGAAAACGTGTTACTATATCTGCATGTATGTATGTGTATATTTCTGTATCTGCCTCTGTTTGTGAAGATGTGTGACTACGTGTGTGCATCTATGAATGTGTGTGCAAGGGCTCAAGCGCATGTTTGTCTCCGTTCATATATAAGTGTATGTGTATGAATATTTGTGTCTATTAGTGTGTGTTTGTCTGTGTGTATGTTTGTATGTACATCCGAAGATGGGCATTGTGTGTATGTGTGTGTGTGTGTGTGTGTGTGTGTGTGTGTTTGTTTGTTCCCTCATCACCACCTGGCAACCTGTGTTTGTGTGTTTACGTCCCCGTAACATAACGGTTTGGCAAAAGAGGCCGATAAAATAAGTACTAGGCTTTAAAAAGTAAACCCTGGGGGTCGATTTTTTTCAAGTAAAACCCTTCAAGGCGGTGCTCCATCATGGCCGCAGTCAAATGACAGAAACAAGTGAAAGAGAACAGTGACAACTGTAATAGCAACAGTAGGCACAACAATAACAACAACAATAAAAATGAATAACAACAATATTAAAAACAACACTAAAAGTACAACAGTAACAATAACTTCATGGTGTTTTTGACTGAACGTCAGCAAATTTAAGTTGAAGGGAGGTGTGATAACATTGAGCCCCAATGCTCAGCTGAGAGAGCGACAAGATAAGTTCCAGTCCTGAGGTCGATTCAAATATGAAATAGAAGCAGCGCTAGTGTAATTAACACTATCGACCACGTATACTTAACGTCGATTTGATTTGAATTTATATGTATTGTCTGCGTTTTAGTTTGCATATACTTGCGTGCATATCATTACGCGTGTGTGAGTGTATATACATATATGTATGCATATATATATATATATACATACGTACATATATATATATATATATATATATATATATATATATATATATATATACATATACATATATACATACATATGCGTATATATATGCATAGATAGATATATATACTTGCATATATATATATATATATATATATATATATATATATATATATATACATGCATATATATATATATATCTATATGTATGTATGTAAATATACATACATAAATATATATATTTACGTATGTATATATATATGTCTATGTGTGTGTATGTGTATACATATATATACATATATATACATATATATACATATATATACATATATATACATATATATATGTATATATATATATATATATATATATATATATATATATATATATATATATATATATATATATATATATATATATATACATATATATATGTATATATATGTATCTATCGATCGATCGATCTATCTATCTATCTATCTATCTATCTATCTATCTATCTATCTATCTATCTATCTATCTAGAGAGAGAGAGAGAGTAAGAGAAAGAGAGAGAAAGATAAATGATATAGAAATTGACACATGTATACATATATATACATATATATATGTATATATATATATATATATACATATATATACATATATATACATATATATACATATATATACATATATATATGTATATATATATATATATATATATATATATATATATATATATATATACATATATATATGTATATATATGTATACATGTGTCAATTTCTATATCATTTATCTTTCTCTCTCTTTCTCTTACTCTCTCTCTCTCTCTCTCTCTCTCTAGATAGATAGATAGATAGATAGATAGATAGATAGATAGATAGATAGATAGATAGATAGATAGATCGATCGATCGATAGATAGATAGATAGATAGATAGATAGATAGATAGATAGATAGATAGATATGCATGCGTGTATGCCCATGTGCATGTATATAAATGCGAGTATGCTTCATGTATATGGATGTGCAGTGGTGATATAATGCGCATTACGGTTAATCTAGACTGATAAGAGCAATATTGTGGGAGATTTATGGCAGACGTTGAAGAGGGTGGCGGGGTAAAGGGGTGAGACGGGTAGGTGTCAGATGTCTGCAACCGCATTGGTTGCAGAGAAGGGGAGAGTGGGGGTTTTAAATTGACGCTGAAGCGGGGGAAATAGTAGTAGTAGTAGTAGTAGTGTTGTGGTGGTCGTGATGATGGTGATGGTGGTATTGGTGGTAGTTGTAGAAATGGTGGTGGTGGTGGTGGTGGTGGTGGTGGTGGTGGTGGTGATGGTAGTGATACCAGTAGTAGCAGTAGTAATATTGGTTGTGGTATTATTATTAGTATTAGTAGTAGTAGTAGTAGTAGTAGTAGTAGCAGCAGCAGCAGCAGCAGCAGTAGTAGTAATAGTAGTAGTAGTAGTAGTAGTAGTAGTGGTGGTAGTGGTGGCGGTAGTGGTAGTGTAGGTGGTGGTGGTGGTGGTGGTAGCGTAGGTGGTTGTGGTGGTGGTGGTGGTGGTCGTTTGATAATTTTGTTCGCGTATGCATGTGTGTGTGTGTGTGTGTGTGTGTATATATATGTGTGTGCATGACTAAGAATAAGTGTACATCTGTGTGCTGCATGTGTGTATATTGTTGTGCGTGTACGTATGCATATAATATATTGTGCGTATGTGTGTACGTGTGTGTGTATGTGTGCGTGACTGCGTGTGTGTGTATATGAGTATATGTATATGTATGAATGTATTGGAAAGATGGGGAACAATAAAAGGAACGAAGAAGACTTTAAACTGTTTTAACACCCCCGAGTAATGTTACCGCAAGCTACTGTGCCATCCCACACACACACACACACACACACACACACACACACACACACACACACACACACACAAGCATTCTTGGTACATGTATATTTGTCTCTGTATATATATATATATATATATATATATATATATATATATATATATATATATATATATATCCATCATAATTTATGCTTATACACATGTATACACACACACATACACAAGCATTCTTGGTACATGTATATGTGTCCCTGTATATGTATATATATATATAGATATAGATATATATATAGAGAGAGAGAGGGGGGGATTCGTTTATACATGTCTTCAAGTATATATATATATATATCCATCATAATTTATGCTTATACACATGTATACACACACACATACAAAACCATTCAAGAATTTTTGACATCATAAAGGAAAACGTTGAATGGCTGTGCAGTGAGGATTGAAGGTTATATTATCTTCAAATTGAAAGCAAGAGACAGGTTGGGTATTTGAACTGGAAAGGCAGCCAGTTCCAAAACTATCCATCCATCCATCCATGCAAAAGAAGAAAAGTATCCTTAATGCCAACTTCAACCAGAGCAACTCCAGTGTCGTCGTCAACGTCTGAAGCAGAGACTGAAAGTGAATATCAAGAGTCCGAAAAATCAGAGGAGGAATCCGTGCAAACAAGGAGGAAGTATAGCAAAACTGGAACTGCAACCAAGTTAGTAATATCTTGCAAGCTATCAACCTAAAAAAGCAGCAACTGCTTGTCGATAATTATCTCAAGACGGAATCAATGTCGAGATTCCTTCCCAATCTACTATTTACAGATCGACTATCAAAGAAACTGTTAAACTAAAAAGAAAATGAAGAAAACACTACATTTAGAAAACTGGTCTTTGCAGTTTGATGGTAATCGTATTGATGACCAAAAATACCAAATGCTAGTTTTAAAGAATGAACAGAGGGAAGTTAAGTTAGAAGCACACTAATTACCAAAAAGAAAAACCGATTCTGTAGTAAAAGGAATAACAGCTATTTAAGATGAATACAATTTGTGTAACTGTGTAAAGATGATTGTCGCTGATACAATGAGTGTGAACACTGGGAAAAGAAATGACATTGTCATTCAGTTGCAAAGACTGATTGCTCAAAAGGGTTTGAAAGAACCGCAATTTATTGGTTGTCAGCATCATATCCATGTTAGAGTTCTTCGTGTTGTAATGGATAACGAACTTGGAGAAAAAAGTCATCTCCCAATATTGAATATACATTCATACCAAAGCTTCTAAGTAATTACGAGAAACTCCATGTTAATTTCAACAATGGTGAAGAAAAGATTACTGAATCAGTAGGATGACGAGATGACATGAAATTTCTATTTCATTTGACCAAATTTTTTCGTTTCTTTGAAGAATAAGTTTGAAAAAATACCCAACTCAAGTAATCCAAGATTGAATTCTCGAGCAATATTAGCTCTTTTGGCATTTATTCTTCTTTGTTTATCGAGTCATCTCTTACAGCTGGGCAGATTTTTGGTTTACTGACCAAATGTTTGATGCACATGATTATCAGAAGTTATGTGGTAGCCTGCAAGTTCATAATAAAGCATTGAACTTTGTAAAAGAACTTTTGGAGTCGAGAATCATCAAAACTGGAAATTCCCAGAACAAATAAGAGTGCAGAACGAGCAATAATCGGCCACAGTATTACAGAAATCAAGAAAATCATCGCAAGCAAATCTTCCTCAGAACTACCACACTGCAAAGAATGTACATATGAATTTATATCTGTATACGCATACATATATGTACATATTTATGTATGTTTGTATGTATGTGTGTGTGCATGTATGCATGTATGTATGTATGTATGTATGTATGTATGTATTTACGTATGTATGTAAGCTTGTACGTATAAGTATATATATGACAAAACTCTACCAAACCCCACACTAGCATCCCCTAAAAGGAAAGTAGATATCACATATTGTGATCCCAACACATCGTTAATATTAGTAAGGATGATAACGAAATTGGTGATGATGATGATGATGATGATGAGGAGGAGGAGGAGGAGGAGGAGGAGGAGGAGGAGGGCAATAATTGTCGTTAGCGTAATAAGGCGTGAGAGTTTGTGGTGCCAAAGTGGTTGGGAGTTGGTTGTGATGGCGGTGGTGGTGGTCGTGGTCGCGGTCGTGTTGATGAAGGAGGTGACATTTGTTTGGTTTTTCTTATCAGCCGATCATCCTGTACGACGTCTCAAGAATCTCTCACACACATGCACGCACACACATACACACACACACGCACATACACACAGACACACACACATACGCACGAATATACACACACGCATGCGCATACATATGCACGTACGCATGCGCACACATACACACACATCCATATACATACATACATAATAGATATGTGTATGCGTGTGTATATATATATATATATACAAATGTATATATATGTATGTATATATAAGTGTGTGTGTATATCTTATCTGTCTGTCTATATATCACGCCCCGTTTTCGTGTGGAGACTTACTTCATTTTCCTAGCACATTTTAAAACAAGGAAGAAAAGGATGGCAAAAACATATAAAGAAGAAGAAGAAGAAGAAGAAGAAGAAGAAGAAGAAGAAGAAGAAGAAGAAGAAGAGATTGTAGAAAATATGAGTGCCGTTGTGAATAAGGAAAAGAATTTTCTTTTTATACGGCCTTCTTCTTCTTCTTCTTCTTCCTCTTCTACTTCTTCTTCTTCTTCCTTTCTTCTTCTTCTTCTTCTTCTTCTTCACCTTCTCCTTCTTCTTCTTCTTCTTCTTCTTCCTCTTCTTCTCCTTCTTCTTCTTCTTCTCCTTCTTCTTCTTCTTCTTCACCTTCTTCTTCTTCTTCTTCTTCTTCACCTTCTTCTTCTTCTTCTTCTTCTTCTTCACCTTCTTCTTCTTCTTCTTCTTCTTCTTCATCTTCTTCTCCTTCTTCTTCTCCTTCTTCTTCTTCTTCTTCTTCTTCTTCTTCTTCTTCTTCTTCTTCTTCTTCTTCTTCTTCTTCTTCTTCCGTTCTTTAAATCTTTATCATCCACTTGTGAAGCATTAAATGATGGTAGAGGCGTGTTTTAGAAGTGACAAACCCTAAAGGACAAAAAAAAAGGAGAAGTGGACCTGAAGAGGTTGGCGGTTTTTCAAAGATCTTATTCAAGTGGCAAACACTTTTCAAGTACTCTACGTTGATGTTGCTGTTGTTGTTGTTACTGAATTTTTGTTTTTGTTGTTGTTGTTGTTGTAGTTGCATTTATTATTAGTGTTGCTGTTTTAATTGTCAATGCTTTTGCTGTTGTCTTCGATATTATTGTTATTGTTAATGATGATGATGATGATGTTTTAGTTGTTGATGTTTTTGATGTTCTCTCGATTACAGCCCATGTAATTTTTGTTGCCTTTATTCTTCCTGTTACTGCTGCTGCTATTCTTGCTAATGCTGCGGTTGTTGTTGTTGTTGTTGTTGCTGTCGAATAGATCTGGTAGAGTTAGGTTGAAAATGATTCCAGCCTTGACTCTACCGTCTTTTATAAATTTTTGATGCGAGGTGCTGCTTAAATGTGTTAATTACGGTATTTCAGTATATTATTCTTGTTTCCATTGCGATAGTTTGTGACAAGGCAGGAGCCATAGCTCCAAGTCTAACCGAGCCAAATATATGTATATAAATTCCCCTTGTTCAACAGCACGAGTTTGTTTAATTTTGATATTGCAAAACGAACACAAACACAGACACACGCCCACACACACCTATATACATAAATATATATATTCGTGTGCTTGTACGTCTGTGTGGTTGCGTGTGTGTATGTGTATGCATATATACATATATATAAATGTATGTATGTGCATGTGTGTATGTGTGTGCGTGTGTGCTTGTGTGTGCACATCTCTATCCGACATAAATAATGTTCTTCAGGAGCTCCTCCTGACGATATCATTATTACCATCACAATAACCTTTCATGTTATATGATGTGTAACTGTAGGGATCGATATAAGTGCCCTTTAAGTAACCAGTGCTTCTGAGTAAATTTATTATATAAATGTTTTCTTCAAACACCTGATAAAGTATGCTACTATATTGGTACCACGGTATGTCAGTTTAAATCGAGATGGAATAATAATGTACGTTGTTTTAATAACGATAGAAATTTACGTAAAGCTATGGTACGAATTATTTCCTATAGAATTAATCATATTTGGACCTGTTTGACATACCAATGTTAATGTCCCAAATGTTACAATAGATCATATCTTGATATTTACCTCCATAACTTCTTAACATATATGCTCCACAAAAGTAAAGTAAACTTCTCGACTCAGGCCGACTCATAAGGGCAGGTTTCCCGGTATCATGGCGTATAAGTTCCCCACCTGGACGGGACGCCGGTCCGTCGCAGGATTACTCATTTTTTGCCAGCTGAGTGCACTGGAGTAATGTGAAATAAGGTGCTTTGCTCAAGAACACAACGCGTATATATATATATATATATATATATATATATATATATATATATATATATATATATATATATATATATATATATATAGTAGAGATAGATAGATAGATAGATAGATAGATAGATAGATAGATAAACTTTTCGTTTCCATGCACTCTTCTCTAGTTTGATTGGTTGAAGATTTCTTGCTAACCAAATCATGTATCACCAACGATCATCATCGTCGTCATTTTCGTCGTCGTTATTCAGATTGTCATCATCATCATCATCATCATCATCATCATCATCATCAGCAGCAGCAGCAGCAGCAGCAGCAGCAGCATCCCACCACCTACACTATTAATTCCGTCGTCGTCGTCGTCGTCGTCGTTGTCGTCACCACCCTCTTCCTCATCATCATCATCATTATAGTAGCCATCATTACCACCATCAGTGCGACCACCACCGCCACCACCACCACCACTACCACCACTACTACCACTACTACCATCACCACCATCACCACCACCGCCCCCTGCTTCATTATCCTCATAGTCTTTTACTGAGATATCTCATAGCAATAATAATACCGGATTTTGAACCGAATCGGCGTTTTTTTGTGTCGTCGCCATTTTGTTGTTGATGATGTTGTAGTTGTTGTCACTGTATTTTTTTTCTTGTTATTTTTGTTGTAGGCGATTATTTTTTTCGTCCCTTCCTCTCTCACTTTTTTCTATACCTCTCCCCCTTGCTATGTCCCTCTCTATCTACCTTTCTATCTCTCCTCACACTGTCACTGTCTGTCAATTGATGTGCGTCACGTGACCTTCTCAGTTTCCGACGATTTCATATCGTTTTGTTTTTATATATTTTATTCATATATTTTTCAATGTTTATTTATTTATTTATTATATATCCCTCTTATCGTTTTTTCTTTTCTTTTTTTTTTTGCATCATTTCGTTGTTGTTGTTATTCTTGCTGTTGCAGCGGTGACGCCTAATGGTGACGTGTCACGCCGACACATCACGCTACTTACATTACTTCTAAGGTTTCGCGCCCTGCCAAAAAGCCCTTGTTTCTGGGGTCTGAAAAACTGTCGCCCGCTAATGCTAATCTCTTTTTATCCCACACTTTATTCCTCACCTCTCACCTCCACTCCTTCCTCGCTATTTCTCCACCTTACACGTACACACACACACAAACATCACAAGCACACACATGCAAAACCACAGACACACACAGGAACGCACATGCAGACAAACAGACACATTCTCATCCACTAGATATAGAGCACCACACGAATGGATGGTATGCTAACTCCGAAAGAGTTTTAGGATCACTTTTTATCTCTCTTTATTTTTTTCTCTCTCTCTCTCTCTCTCTCTTTCTCTTTCTCCCTCTTTCTACCTCTTTCTCCCTTTCTCTTTCTCGATATATATATATATATATATATATATATATATATTTACCCCCCCCGCGCGCGTATACATACACACACATACATATATAATATATATGTGTATGTATGTGTGTAGTGCATGTGTATGTGTATATGTGCATGTAAATCTATTTATATATATATGTATATATATATATATATATATATATATATATATATATATATATATATATATATATATATATATATATGTATGTATGTATGTATTTGTTTATATATAAGCATATGTGTACGTATGCGTATGTATGTGTATGTATATGGGTATCTCTCGCACACTCTCTCTCACACTCTCTCACACTCTCCCGTTCTCTCTCTCTATCTCTCTCTCTCTCTCTCTCTCTCTCTCTCTCTCTCTCTCTCTCTGCCCTCCTCTCTCTCTCTTTCCGGAGCATTTGCAAGTTTTCTCCCTTTTTTTATAATGCCCCTATATAGGTCTCTCCCTAATCCTCTCTGTTCTTAAATTACTCTTTCTCCAAAGCCACGAACAGATTTGCGTGCGTGTGTGTTTGGGTGTCTTTGTAAGTGTAAGAGAGAGAAATGGAGAGGAGGAAAGTGAAAGAAAGAGAGAGATAGGGAGAGAGAGCGGAGCAAAAGAAAACGAGAGTGAAGGAAACAAACAAAGAATTTAAGAGGATACACATTCTAAAAGAGGAAGTGGAAAGATGGTTAATTTGAGCTAAGGGAAATAACTCAAATGGGTTAATGACATGGATTTAGATAATTAATTGAAAGAGTGATGTGCTGATTGCCGTTCGCAAATAATTGTTAATTAATTCAAAGCGATAACTTCAAAAATTAAGAATTCATGCTTCAAAGAAAAGAAAGTCTGATTTATATCTATAGTCAGCAGGTAACTATGTACATGTTTCAGCCTATTAAACGTCATCAGCATAGTGTACTCTGACCAAACCTGCAGACCAATAAATTTTTACATGTAGAAAAAGGACTGTGATTTCTTTGGCAGCACTCCGGTTTATATAATCAAATTAATTATATAATGTACCAAGGAAATTCGATAGGCTGATAGTTTCTATATAACTCACAGTTAGCCACAAAAGCTGCTAAAAATGCGAATGAATGTCCAAATTTAGGGAAGTGAAACAGGTGAAATGCATTCTACATGTATATCTCAATTAACTGAAGGTCGTGATGCAAGTATTATGCAATGAGCTATACACAACGTACTTAATCATCAGGCTGAAGATACTATACCGAAATGAAGATTACATTGTCGCCCAGAATTTCTGAGTCAGCCACAACACAATGGTGAATTCAAATGAATAGAAAAGCCAGTATTATACGATAAAAAATAAAACAGAAATGTCAAGAACATATAGTTTAGGGAACCAATGAGCGATAAAGCAAATGGGTGAGACCCAAAATATGCAAGAGTGGGCGTGGTTTAGAATCGGCCAGTCTGATGATTAGCTACGTTGAGGATAGCTCATTGCATAACGATTCTATCACGAGCTTCAGCTACTTAAGAAATATATGTTGCAAACATTTTACCTATTCCGATCGATCGATTTGTGCGTGTGCGTGTGCGTATGCGTGTGCGTGTGTGTAAGTGTATGTGTGTTTGTCTAAGTGTGCGTATATATGAGGGTATGTGTGAGCATTTCGACCTTTTGGGTCTGTTTACAGAGTGAGCAAGTGTATCTGGTGCTCTCGATGTCCGTTTCTGTGATAAAGATTCATCTCTCCACGATATTTACTGTTTATACACAAATCTAAATGGAGAAATTCCTGCTATGACTATTTCTGCAATGACAGGGCTTATCACATCCGAACATAATCAATGTGCGTCATTGTTTATTTAATTCCTAATTCTTAAGGCGGCGAGCTGGCAGAATCGTTAGAACACCAGGCAAAACGCCGATGTTGACATTGCCTTTCACCCTTTCGGGACTCGGTGTAGTTGGCTAACCTCCTCCCAAAAAATGTCAAACCTTGTGTCTATAATAGAAAGGATTATTTATCTAATTCTTACTTGACCGAGCGTTGTGTAAGCACGAGTATATACGAGTTGAACTGTTTGATTTAACTATAATATTCCGGTGATCTGATTAGCTTTATTTGCAGTAATCTGTGAATAAACAATTATATTTTGTAACACTGAGTGTACACGTTAATGCTAATGTACGCATAATTTTTTGCATTTTAAATTAATACTACATGAAAAAGATTGCGAATCGGCCATAATCCTAAAAGTGTCATGTGGTTAAATTCATATACATTCACCCACCATATTTTCTGGTTTTACATATATATATATATATATATATATATATATATATATAGATAGATAGATAGATAGATAGATAGATAGATAGATAGATAGATAGATAGATAGATAGATAGATATAGATAGATAGATAGATAGATAGATAGATAGATAGATAGATAGATAGATGCATACATACATACATACATACATAGATGCCCACGCATTCACACAGACACACATGTATGTATGTTATGTGTTTGTGTACATGTGTGTGTGTGTGTGTGTTTGTGTAATTTCATACATGCCGTGGGATGTTAGTGTTGCTGTGACGTTTGTTTCACAATCACGTGGTTTCAGGTTCAATCGCGTTGCACAAATGTACCAAGCCTACCAATAACTTAGGAGTGTATTTGATTGGCGGATTTTGGGTGTGTTTATATATGAGCGCGAGAATATGAATGCCTATAGGCCTGCCTTTGTTTCTTGCCGTATAACAACCGTTACACAGTACATCGTGGAGGCACATGGCCTAGTGGTTAGAGCCGTGGACTAGCGGTTGAGGGATCACGGGTTCGAATCTCAGACCGGGCAATGTGTGTGTTTGTGAGCGAAACACCTAAGCTCCACGTGGCTCCACCAGAAAGTAACGGCGAACCGCTGCTGACTCTTTCGCTACAACTTTCTCTCACTCTTTCCTCCTGCATCTAGCAGCTCATCTCATATATATGTATATATATATATATATATATATATATATATATATATATATATATATATATATATATATATATATACATATATATGAGATGAGCTGCTATATATATGTGTGTGTGTGTGTGTGTGTGTGTATATATATATATATATATTTATATATATATATATATATATATATATATATATATATATATATATATATATATATATATATATATATATATATATATATATACATATATATTTATGAATATATTATATATGTGTATATATATATATATATTTATATACATATATAGACATGTATGTGTGTATATGTGCGTATGTGTGAGTATGTGTATGTGTGCGTGTACTGATTTATATATGCGTTAATGCATAAACTCATTATGTATGCATTTATTACGTAGTACAAATATTAAATGTCTCTCAAATGCACAGTTCATGCACATGCATTAATATGCGCAAACATGCATGCGCATACATACATACATATATACATGCATACATGCATACATGCGTACATACATGCGTATAATTATATACACGCACATACACACCCACGTATCAATATTTCTAATATGAACTTATAAGATTTCCGGTAATGGTGTTAAAATAGGGTTTTAAGAAATTAGGCAAGGGATATGAGTGTGGTGGTGGTGGAGACGGCGGCGCTGGTTGTGGTGGTGGTGGTGGTGACGGTTTGAAAGAGAGAGGGAGATTTGAAAAGAGAGACACAGAGTGATTTATAAACGGAGAGTGTATGTGTGTGTGTGTTCGTGAGCGGGAGAGAGAGAGAGAGAGAGAGAGAGAAAGAGAGATTCTAGATAGGTAGGAAGTGCGCTGGGATTCATGAAGAGGGTACGAAATCGGGAATTAGATGGAGGCGCTTTAAGATTAATAACCCGAGAAGACATAAAAGAGGGGGAGGAGGAGGAGGAGGAGGAGGAGGAGAAGAAGAAGAAGAAGAAGAAGAAGAAGAAGAAGAAGAAGAAGAAGAAGAAGAAGAAGGTGATGATGATGACGATGACGATGATGATCATGATGATCAAGGTGGAAATTTTGATAATAGCAATAATTATATTGAGCATGACGCTGATGATAAAGTTGATGATGATGATGATGATGATGATGAAGATGATAGCACAACTAGAACAGGAAAGAGAACGCAGGTGGCGCTGGTAGTGGTGGTGCATGGTGGTGGTGGTGGTGGTGGTGGTGGTGGAGGAGGTTGTGGTTGTGGTGAAAATGAGGAGTAGGAAACGATAGAGGAAACTGTTAATGGTCTTTTTATGGTATCATTACTGGTTGCAGTGCTGCTGTGACGGCCTCCAGCCTTCACCGCAGGGAAACCCTCGAGGGTCGGAGTGGGGGGACACTCGACTCTTCTTTTATTTTTTTTACATGTTTCAGTCATTTGACTACGGCCATGCTGGGCTTTGAAGAATTGTTAGTTGAATGAATCGACTGCAGTACTTTTTTTCACTTTTGCCGTATCGCTAAGTCACCAGTTGACAAGCGGTGATGGGGAGACAAAAAACAAAACACAAAGACACACACATGTATGTATATAATACGGGCTTCTTTCAGTTTCCGTCTACCAAATCTCTGACAACAATATCTGGCATATTAGCTTTGATCCCCCTACCTGTTTATATTGTTATGAGGGCCCATTCTCTGATAGCTTTTCCATGGTATGCCTATACCATCTTTTTTCTGCTCACATTCCATAGTATTGTAATTTTCCGTGTATGATAGTCCCAACTCAATCATTTTTATAGATATATTCTTTCTTGACCATGAGCGAGCAGCTAGAAATAATAAAATTTATCGTTTCTTCTACTATCACTACATATTCTGCAGCTCTTTATTGTATTCGGCTTCCTTATGTTTCTTTGGTGGTTTCTACAGGGTGTCCACAAAGTGTGGCTACATGGAGTAAGCGCAATGGCCCAGTGGTTAGTGCAGAGGACTCGCGGTCATAGGATCGCGGTTTCGATTCCCAGACCGGGCGTTGAGTGTTTATTGAGCGAAAACACCTAAAAGCTCCACGAGGCTCCGGCAGGGGTTGGTGGCGAACCCTGCTGTACTCTTTTACCACAACTTTCTCTCACTCTTACTTCTTGTTTCTGTTGTGCCTGTATTTCAAAGGGCCAGCCTTGTCACACTCTGTGTCACGCTGAATATCTCCGAGAACTACGTTAAGGGTACACGTGTCTGTGGAGTGCTCAGCCACTTGCACGTTAATTTCACGAGCAGGCTGTTCCGTTGATCGGATCAACTGGAACCCTCGACGTCGTAAGCGACGGAGTGCCAACAACATGGAGTAAATAAAATCGTAACATAAACAATTAAATATAAGAAGCAATAATTTCTTTAAGCATGTGTTAATCCCCATGTACTCAGACTTTGTGGGCACCCTGTAGTGTGAAGGCTTTCATTTTGTACCACAGTTAGCAGCCCTCTAATTTCTGCTCTGAATCCCACGCATCTCAGCCTATTTGGGGATTTCACTTTGTCTATATCTTTTCTGTTCACCTTATTCCACTATTTGCCATGTCAGGGCATTTCTTGCCGTCGTTTTACCATTGCGTTCTTTAGTTCCGGTTTCAGTTCCCATTTTAGCTGCTTTACAGTTTGTTTGTTTTTTCTTTCGTTATCACTTCTTGGGGGGGGGGGGGGTTATAGCTATCAGTTATTATGGCCTCTGCTCTGTATGTAATGTCGCCAATATATTCTCTCGTGAGTTGGGAAAAAGCAAGCAAACCTAATTCTATCTGATCTTTAAAATACGTTATAAATTCTAATATTGAGAGATCATCCGATTTTATCATATCTGCAACTTATACAAAAGTCTGCCACTGACAGAGAGAGAGACGGAAAGATACACACAGAGAGAGAAAGAGAGAGCGAGAGAGAGATGGGGTGGTGGGAAAAAGAGATGAGACGAGCTACTACTACTAGCCATCTGTTTATCTGCTTTTAAATCTTTCTCTTCTAAAAGCTTTATTTTATGCACTATTTTTTGTTTCTCTTCATATTTATATATACATATATATATATATATATATATATATATATATATATATATATATATATATATATATATATATATATATATATATATATACATATGTATGTGTGTGTGTGTGTGTGTGTGTGTGTGTGTGTAATCTATTGATTCCTCTGAATCTTAAGCATGTACTTCTGTTGTTCTAAAGTGGTATTTCTTAAATGGTATATACTATCAAGGGTATCGTTGTGACTATTAATATTTTCCACCTTTCAGCCTCACCCCATTCCGAATAATCCTAAGTGAATTCTCAAAGTACAAATAAATATAAATCGAATGTTTTATCTACATGTATATATATGTGTGTGTGTGTGTGTGTGTGTGTGTGTGTGTGTGTGTGTGTCGTTCTTCTGTGCAATTTTTTACTCTAATGATATATGTATGTATATGTGTGTGTATAATATATATATATATATATATATATATATATATATATATATATATATATATATATATAAGATTTTCTGCTTCTCAATATGTCGGATTGTTTCCAAGATTTAACATCGCTTTATATTTACTGAGTTACTGAGTTGAGTTTGCTTTTTTTTTGGTTTTTTTTCTATTTTTTATCATTCATATTATTTTCTACAAACACACTCGGGCGCGCATACACAGGCGGATATATATATATGTGTGTGTGTGTGTGTGTGTGTGTGTGTGTGTGTATGTGTGTGTGTGTGTGTGTGTGTGTGTGTGTGTGTGTTCGTGTGTGTGTGTGTGTGTGTGTTTGTGTGTGTGTGTGTGTGTGTGTGTGTGCTTACTGTATATATGCATGTATGTAAGCATGTATGTATGTATGTATGTATGTATGTATGTATGTATGTATGCGTGTGTTTGAAGAGGCGAGCCGACACATTCGTTAGCACGCCGGACAAAAGGTTTAGCGGCATTTCTTCCGGCTCTTCCCTTTCTGAGTTCATATCCCTTCGAGATCGATAAGATAAAGTACTAGTCAAATATTGGGAGTCGATGTAATTCATTGTGCCCCTTCCTTCAAAATTGTTTGCCTTAAACCGTACAACAGACCAGCGTTGCGATCTTGACCACTTCAAAGCCATGAAAACTGGATAGCTGGTACTATAAGCCCTCGGACTTAATAAAAAATAAAAGAAAATCAGGCGCAGGGGTAACTGTGTGGTGCCCAGTTCAATCCTACTGTATGGCAAGTGTCTTCTACTATAGCCATTTGAAAACCGGTGTTGGTGTGTTTACGTCCCCGTAACGTAGCGGTTCGTTAAATGAGATCAACAGAATAAGTACTAAGCTTGAAAAATAAGTACTGAGCTCGATTCATTCACCTAAAAATTCAACGCTTTGCCCCAGCACGGCCGCAGTCTAATGACTGAAACAAGTAAAAGATAAAAGATACGTGTGTGTTCATATTTATATATTCAAAAACTGGCACTCCGTCGGTTACGACGACGTGAGTTCCAGTTGATCCGATCAACGGAAGAGCCCGCTCGTGTAATTAACATACAAGTGGTTGAGGACTCTATGGATATGCGTACCCTTACGTAGTTGTTAAGAATATTCAGCGAAATACAGAATGTGACAAGGCTGGTCCATTTGTAATTACAGGTACAATACATTTTTGCCATTTGAGTGGACTGGACGAATGTGAAAGAAAGTGACTTGCCCAAGGACAAAACGCGCACCACCGGGATTCGAATACACATCCTTACGACCGTAAGCCGAATTGCCTAACCAGGAAGTCACGGGCCTTCGCTGGCAATAAAGAGGCACCGTGCAACGGCGATTCTGTAAACTAAGTTGCAATGACCCGATGGGGAGCATTGTTAGTTCTATAAAAATATTTTAGAAGTTCGTACTATCCACGGATCAGCTAATTCACTCTAATCTGTGAATTATCGTATAAAATCCACAATAGAGAAAGGGGAAAAGATGAGCGTCTTTATTACTAATCTGTAAAATTTCTATTTAGAAAGCTTTTGGGGTTTTTTTTTTTTTCTTGGCTTTTTTTTTCTTTTTTTTTTTCTTGGCTTTTTTTTTTGGAGTGGAGATTGTCTTGGCTTTGTGTTGCTTTTCTATAATCCGATGATTCTTTGAATCTAAGCTTGTACTTCTGTTTCGAAGTATTTATTTTCTAAATGGTAAGTTATTTGCTAAAGTATCATTGTAATTATTAATATAACACCTTTCGTTCTTAATCCTGTGAAAATTCCGAAAGTACATTTAAACCTTGTTTCCACCCACAGCTTAGATAGACACAGCTATTCCTTTCTATCTATCTCTTTCTATTTATCTCTTTCTCTGTATCTATCTATATCTGTCGCTATCTCTCTATCTCTCTCCTCTGTAACATCTTTCGTGTACCGCAACTGAGGACAAAGAAATGAAACTTGAGAAGGTGTAAGTGCATTCTCGCGACCTTATGCGTACCTAAAATGAAAGCAATGGCGTCGTGCATGAGAAAGAAAGAAATTTCCAGTAAACATGCAGCACTCAAATGCGAATGAAAATCGAGTGGGCGTTACAGAGTGTATCGAATAAAATAAGGTTTTATCTTTAATATTACGAGGGTCAATTTGTTCCAAGGTTTCTTCTCCTTAATATCAGTGGTGGCATTAAGGGGGCGAGCTGGCAGAATCATTAGCAAGCCCAGCAAAAAATGCTTAGGAGCATTTCGTTCGTTTTTACGTTCTCAGTTCAAATTCCACCGAAGTTGACTTTGTCTTTCATTCTTCCGGTGGGTCGATAAAATAAGTACCAGTGGGATCTTTGTAATAGACTTATCCCTTCTCTCGAGATTGCTGGCCTTGTGCCAATATTTGAAACCAACATAAGTAATGACGTTAATGAGACGAGCTGGCAGGATGGTTAGCACGTTGGGTTTTAATGCTCAGCACCTTGACGTTCTGAGTTCAAATGTCGCCAGGGTCGACTTTGCCTTTCATCCTTTCGGTGTCCATAAAATACGTACCAGTTGAGCACTGGGTCGATGTAATCGACTTGCACCCTCCCCCACAATTTCTGGCCCTGTGCCAGAATTTGAAATCAAAATTTAGTGGTGACATTCACCATTAATATTAGTGATTAAAGGTAAAATTACCTTCTCGGGTCTTGCTGACTCATAAGGGCCGTTTTCCCGGTTTCATGGCGTATGAATTCCCCACCCGGACAGGACGACGGTCCGTCGCAGGGTTGCTCAGTTTTGCCAGCTGAGCGGACTGGAGCAACGAGAAATTAAGTGTCCGGGGAGATATATCTGTGTGTGTGTGTGTGTCTATATTTCTGCACCTAAAGTTATTTCACCGTAACGTATATACATATATATACACATACATACATATATGTGTACACACATTACACGCACACGCAAATTTACACACCGGCCGACACACACACACACACACATACACACACATACATACATACATGTATACAGAGAAAGTGATAAAGAGGGACTTGTCTTTGTCAGAAGGGAGGGGAAACAGACGTAGGAAGAGAAGGAGAAGGAGGAAAAGGAGGAGAAGGAGGAGAAGGAGGAGAAGGAGGAGAAGGAGGAGGGCGAGGGAGGAGAGGGAGAGGAGGAAGAGGAGAAAGAGGAGATGGAAAAGGAAGAATAGATAGATAGATATTCCACATGTAGTGTATATATATATATATATATATATATATATATATATATATATATATATACATATACATATGTTTATCTCTCTACCACATTGCCTTTATTCTGCGTGCGCTAAATTCAATTTCCACTAACGACATTAACGAATCCCTACATGTGATATATGTAATTTCATTGACAAAGAATGTTGCAACACTAAACTGAAATTGGCAGCAGAGCGGGAGGGTGGCGACGGCGGCGGCTGCGGCGGTGGTGGTGGTGGTGGTGGTGGTGGTGGTGGCGGCGATAGTGGCGGCGGCGGCGGTGGCGGCGGCGGCGGTGGCGGCGGCGGTGGTGGTGGTGGCGGCGGCGGCGGCGGCGGTTCCCCTGATCGAAAAGCTTGTCTGTCGCGGAATAACCAATTTACAGTTGAGTAAACTGGAGCAATGTGAAATGAAATGTTTTGAATTTGCTCAAGAACACAAAGTACAGCCGGTCTGAGTACAACAGCCCTAACGGGGGTTGAAATTAAAAGTATTCAAAGATGTGTTGATAGTTTAATTTTATACTAAAACACTCTGTAGTAAAGTTTGGATTAATACTAGAAATGGTACTGGGTAGCGATTTTCTTCTCTACTTCACGGAGTGACGACCCTGCCTGACAGGAGTCCCGGTCTCAGCTGGCTCCAGGGTTACGGAAAGGAGACAACCTTCAAAGAAATCCGGAGTGGAGCACCGTAGGCGGTTTAGTGTTCGACTCGACACTCTTCCGGCAGCTCCTGCAACCAAGCTGGTGCCAAACGTAATGCTCTGCACTCCTTTGGACTACGACAGCAAGGTCGAGAGAGGAATCCTGACGATTGGGCTACCCAGGATTTTCTTACATCTAGCCCAGGCCTGCGCAAAACTGGAGAGGAAACTGGAGAGGACAGGAAATGTAAAAACCAGACTGGATTAGTTTATGCGCAACTCCATTGTCTCCCGAGACAAAAGGATGCTAACAACAAATACTAGAAAAGAAAATGGTGAAAGAAAGGGCCCACGAGAAGCATTTCTTCCTAAAGTCCGTGAATCTAGTCAAACGATATCAAGAATGATGAATCTACGAATCAACGAACGAACGAACCAGTGTGACAAAGAATCTATGAATCAAAGAACGAAAAACCAACGAAATAACAAACTTACAATATAAGGACCAATGAAACAAAGAACGAATGGACCAACAAAATGATCCAAGGACCAAAGAAAAAAAAAAGAGAAAACGAAATGACAAATCGTCGATTAAACGAACTAGTGAACCAAAGAACGAACGATTCAATGAGATGATGGATATACGAATCAACGAAACAGACGAACGAACAATGTGTACACACGTAGGAAGAGAAGAAGGAGGAAAAAGAGGAGATTCAATAAATTAAAGGATAATCGAAATATGGCCAAAACGAATGAAGTAATCAACAAACCAAGGAGTTTAAAGAGCAAACGAAACGACAAACAAACCACGAATCAAGGAATCAATGAATAAACGATTCACTGAACTAACGGAGCAACGAAAAGGCAGACCTACGACTGAACGAAATAACGAATTAAAAAACAAAGGAAACGACGTAAGGGTGGATCTCAGAATCAACGAAGCAAAGGCACAAGGAACAAACGAACCAATTTGAAGCCGAACAAATGGACTAAATTTGTTCGAATTCAATGGACTAAAGATCCGAAAACAATCGAGTGAACAAGACTAGAAACCAAAGAATCAACCAATCAAAAAAACAACAAAGAGCAAACGGACCAAGATGACAACCTTGAAACAATGAAGCGCGGAAACGGCGAAAGAATCAACGAAATAATGAAATAACGGATCAAAGAACATAGAAACTAGGGAGACAACAATCCAAAGAATCAACGAAATAATGAAATAACGGATCAAAGAACATAGAAACTAGGGAGACAACAATCCAAAGAATCAACGAAATAATGAAATAACGGATCAAAGAACATAGAAACTAGGGAGACAACAATCCAAAGAATCAACGAAATAATGAAATAACGGATCAAAGAACATAGAAACTAGGGAGACAACAATCCAAAGAATCAACGAAATAATGAAATAACGGATCAAAGAACATAGAAACTAGGGAGACAACAATCCAAAGAATCAACGAAATAATGAAATAACGGATCAAAGAACATAGAAACTAGGGAGACAACAATCCAAAGAATCAACGAAATAATGAAATAACGGATCAAAGAACATAGAAACTAGGGAGACAACAATCCAAAGAATCAACGAAATAATGAAATAACGGATCAAAGAACATAGAAACTAGGGAGACAACAATCCAAAGAATCAACGAAATAATGAAATAACGGATCAAAGAACATAGAAACTAGGGAGACAACAATCCAAAGAATCAACGAAATAATGAAATAACGGATCAAAGAACATAGAAACTAGGGAGACAACAATCCAAAGAATCAACGAAATAATGAAATAACGGATCAAAGAACATAGAAACTAGGGAGACAACATTCCAAAGAATCAACGAAGCAATGACAGAAGGAACCTGAAAATTACCGGATCAGAGATACAAAGAACAAACGAATCAGTGAGACGACAAATTGAAGAATCAACCAACTGGAGAAAAAGCAAACGAACGAGAAGACGGATCTACGAATCACGGAACAAAGGAACTAACAGGTCAACAAGGCTAAGAATCAAAGAAACAACGGACCAGAGATCAAACGAACAAAGGAAAGCGCGAAATTAAGTATTAACGAATCAACAACCCCTCTCCACCAAAAAAGAAATGGACCAACGAGACCACAAATCTACAAATCCACGAACCAATAAGCCAAAAAGAATCTGTGAAACAATGAACCAAACAAGGGAACCAATGAGACGACAAACTTAGGAATCAAGGTCTTAACAGGTAAAAGACCAAGCATAACAAAGAGAAGATGCCCTTAAGAGTCAACGTATTAAAGACCTAAAGAAGAATGGAAGCAAAGGGACGACAAACTAAGGAGTCATCAAACCACGAAACGAAGACCAAACACACCTAAGAGACAACGACAAAATTATAGCAGTCTTGAAATAGCCTTTATACGCATGTAGGTATGTTTGTGTGAGCGTGTGTATATATGCTATTATTTTCGCATGGACACACACACATGCGCACACGCACACATATACTCACAACACACACACCCACACACCCACACACACCCACACACACACCCACACACATACCTACACACACCCACACACATACATATACATGTTATCTATACATATTCATATACATATATATATTTATATATCTATATCTATCTATCTATATATATATATATATATATATATATATATATATACACACATATATATATATATATATATATATATATATATATATATATATATATATATATATATATATATATATATATAAAGTGCATAGCCATATCTTATGTAAATTCTTTTATACTACACCTTTTCTAAGTATGTGCTTAGAACTTTGTGGTCAATAAAGAAATTGTCGTTGTTATCATTATTAGTATATCATCATTTTCTGGAGTAGTAGTAGTAGTAGTAGTAGTAGTAGTAGTAGGAGGAGGAGGAGGAGGAGGAGGAGGAGGAGGAGGAGGAGGAGTGAATAGCGTCATCATCATCGCCATAACTCCTATATCGTACGATTAACTAAGCCACATGACTTCCATCGAAATGAATACGTTTTGTGTTGGTTTCTACACAAGCTCTAATGGCCAGTATAACATACATACATACATACATACAACATACATTCAATATATACACACACATATACATTAACGCATACATACCTATATGTACAAATACATATTAACTTTCGTACGTATGGATGTATGTAACATATATGTGTATGTATATAACGTACTTAGATACGTATATAGATATATACGTGCATATATACATATGTATTCATATATATATATATATATATATATATTTATGAATGCTTGTAATGTGTATGTGTATGCATCTAATATACGAGGATGCATATATATATATATATATATATATATATATATATATATGTAAGTACCTATATAACAGATAATAGAATGGTTTAGAAGAAGAAGAAGAAGAAGAAGAAGAAGAAGAAGAAGAAATTCAAATAAATAAAAATAGAAACAAAACTCCAAAACTCCAAAAATCCAAAAATCCAAAAATCCAAAAAAAGAAAAAAGGAAAAAAAAAAGAAAAAAGGAAAAAAAAAAGGAAAAAATGGCTTTCTTTGAAGAATGCAGAGCAAGATTATCAATTTAGTGCCGTCACATAGCTGTCCTATTGAATTGGTAGTCAATGTGTTAAAGACCTTACTTCGAATGGAATTCCAGAGGGTAATAAGTTAAGAGAAAATGCCATCAAGCGCCGCCACGTATCATCTGCTAAAATGGCAGAACAAAAAGCTCTGACTCCTCTCTTCATTTAAACCATTTCCAACCAGTCTGAGAGAATGGAATTAAATGGTAGAAGAAACAGAACAATCACAGAGTTCAGAAAAGTATTCTTATTATCATTGTTGTTATTATTATTATTATCATCATTATTATTATTATTATTATTATTATTATTATTATTATTATTATTATTATTATTATTATTACTATTACTATTATTATTATTATTAGTAGTAGTAGTAGTAGTAGTAGTAGTACTAGTAGTAGTAGTAGTAGTAGAAGGCCGTGGTAGTAGTACCAGTGGTGGTAGTGGCGGTGGTTGCGTTAATGGTGCTTGTAATAGTAATAGTGAAAGCAGTGGTGGCGATTACGGTGGTGGTGGTGCTGGTAGTGGTGGGGATAGTGGT
>NC_142949.1:29324713-29327213 GCF_046866305.1 Octopus bimaculoides | reverse complement strand
ATTTGTGTGTGAATGAGTGTGTGTATGAGTGTATATATATAGAGAGATAGGAAGAGGGTGAGAGAGAGGGATAAAGAAATAAAAGGGTAGGTAGATAGATAGATAGATAGATAGATAGATAGATAGATAGATAGATAGATAGATACCATCTATATTCATCTATTCTTTTATTATTTGTTTCAGTCACTTGATGTGGCTGGATATACATGCATATGTAAACATATATATGGAAATGATTATATATGTATATGTGTGTGTATGCTAGTATGTGTATACATGTATATCTATATATGTGAATATATATATATACGTATGGATATGTGTATATATATATATATATTTATATATATATACATGTATATATATATATATATAAATATATATATATATATATATATGTATGTATATATATATATATATATATATATATATATATATATATATATATATATATATATATATATATATATATATATATATATATATATACATATATTATGACATAAACACAGCAACACGTCACGGTGTGAAAGACATAATTATTGAATGGTCGATCATGAATCGCACCAGGGTCCTATTTAAAACGGAACACAACGTTGCCAACAATGCTCAGCTGAGAAGTGTTTTGATGTTATTTAAAGAAAAACACGGAAATCGTCGAGAAAACGCTATCTATCACAGTGACAACTACTGTAACTGCGGATTAATCCGTTACAGTATTTAAATAAGAAACTTGGATGATCTAACGGAAATATACAACACACACCATTCGTAACCCAACGGGTCTTCATTGAATCAGTTACCGTTTTGTTTATATTTTAATAGCTTTCAACGCTTTAACGCCATCTAGTGGCTGCATACAGAAATAGATATATGTATGATTAGTTCTTTAGGTTTATTGTGTTATCTTTGCCTTGCACGTAAGTGAAATATTAAAGATATCTATGTGTGTGGTGGGGGATATTTATGTATATGTGTATATACATACGCACGCACATACACATATACGCACATATTTACATACACCCCTCCACACATACATACATATATATGTGTGTATATGTATATGTGTATGATAGGTATGTGCATATGTGTATATATACATATAGATATATATGTAGGGGTGTATATATATGCATATATATACACACACACACACACACACACACACATATATATATATATATATATATATATATATATACATACATATATATATACATATATATATATATATATATATATATATATATATATACATATATATATATATACATATATATATATATATATATATATATATATATATATATATATATATATATATATATATACATATATATATATATATATATATATATATATATATATATATATATATATATATACATATATATATATATATCAATACGGAGTAAATAATTCACGAGAAAAAATAAATCATGGAAACATAATTTGCGAAGATACCATTGACTCTGTTATTATCTAGTGTAACAATTTTCAAATGGTAATAACAGAATCAATAATATAGGCGATTACAGGTCCCAAAGAAAAAAATATCTGAAGGATTAGAATTAATCAAAGAACATACTAAGCATGTCTACCTGTTGTGATTCTTTCCTGTGACATTCTAAACACACATTCATAATACTGGTGTTGTGACCTCTCAATGCGGAGCAGCAACAGCTCCAACTCGAGAGACTTCATAATCTTCAAGCTATGCACCCTATCGAATAGCCTTACTCCTCAGATTCTTTTAGAGGAACCCCATTTCGACCGTATATGTACGCAATTGTGCTCTTTTGGTCATTATCCAACATTCATAACCATAGGTAATGATAGACATGAAACCAAATTGAAGACAACAAATTTGGCCTTTTTATCAACTCACCTCTTCTGAGGATCGAATGCTGAAAGAGGTGCATTACTGTGCCAGTACCTGCAATTCTAGCACCTAATTCAACCATTTGCTCTTGAATATTCTTGAATACCACTCCGAAGTACTTAAGCTTCTCCACTTGCTTCTGTGCTGTGCCACTACCTTTCAGAGTGCACTGAAAAGACCTTCTGGAGAAGAATAATCTCTCAGTCTTCAGAGGAACGCCATTTTGGCCGCTTGTATTTGTGATCGTACTCTTTCCGTTATTACCCCAATATTTGAGAACATAGATGAGGACAGGCACGAAAAGCGAACTGAAGAGAACCAGTTTGGCTTCTTTTTTCTTTTTTTTTACCAAACTCTCCTCTTCTGAGAATCGAATGCAGGAGCTGGTGCATTACTTTATCAACGCGTTCAGTTCTCGTATCCGATTCAGCCAGCTGCTTCCCATCATTCGAGAATACGGCCCCGAGATATTTAAGAATCTCTGCTTGCCTCTGAGTGCACTGGGAAGATTTTCTTGAAAAATCAACCATAAATAAATGACAGCAATGCAATTGCAATTTTGTACACGTGGCTTTTAGGTGGTTTATTTGATGCCAATTCAATCACACATAATGG
>NC_142949.1:29314713-29317213 GCF_046866305.1 Octopus bimaculoides | reverse complement strand
GCCATACTTGCGTCTACTATGTGTACATAACTAAGAAATAAAAGAAATTAAATGATGACGACGACGATGATGATGATGATGATGATAAATGTAATTAGGAGAAAGAGGAAGAGGGTGGGTGGGTGAGATAATACAATAAGAAGTGAAAATAACGAAGACAAAACCGAAAGGACAAACGAGAGAAAGAAATAAGACAGAAGGACTATTGTATGACAAAGAAGCCTGCCTGCCGTTCCAAAAATTGGATCCGTAAAGACATCTCTAATGAAATATCCCCTGCACAGCAGATATCTCCTGTATCTGTAGTCGATGTGTTATATCACGCAGCTAAACATACTAACAAAATAAAATGGCGACCAACTTTAAAGATACGTAGCGCTTTTTTTCATTCTATTCACGTTTGTTTGTGTTTCGCCATTTTTTTTTTTTGCGTTTTTTAGTTCGTTTTCTTCTTATTATTATTATCATTATGAAAGTTGTTGTTGTAAAAGATAATGATTTTTGATGATATTTCCATTATATCATAAAGAATTTATTATCAGAATCAATTAAGTCAGAAAATGAGAATTGGTTTACTTTTCAAACGAATATGAACAAAACATCAGATGTGAAAAACCAAACAAAAAAGCTGCGGTTGGTGTTGAGTTTTATAGCGTTCGTCTTTGTGTGTTTGTAAACAGCGAAAGATCCTAAACAAACCATCCCAACCAAACCCAACCATCGTTTCTAACCAACCACAACCTTAACCATCACCACAAGTATTATCACCATTTGTGCAATTACCATTTTATAACCTTCGTTATCACAGCTATCGAAGGCGGCGAGCTGGCAGAAACGTTAGCACGCCGGGCGAAATGCTTAGCGGTATTTCGTCTGTCTGTACGTTCTGAGTTCAAATTCCGCCGGGGTCGACTTTGCCTTTCATCCTTTCGGGGTCGATAAATTAAGTACCAGTTGCGTACTGGGGTCGATCTAATCGACTGGCCCCCTCCCCCCAAATTTCGGGCCTTGTGCCTAGAGTAGAAAAGATTATTATTGTTGTTATAATTATTATTAATATTATTATTATTATTATCAAGGTGGCGAGCTGGCAGAATCGTTAGCACGCCGGGAGAAATGCTTAGCAGCATTTCGCTACGTTTTGAGTTCAAATTCCGCCGGGGTCGACTTTGCCTTTCATCCTTTCGGGGTCGATAAACTAAGTACCAGTGAAATCCTGGGGTCGATGTAATCGACTATCTTTTCCCTCTAATTTTCAGGCCTACAGTAGAAAGGATTATTATTATTATTATTATTATTATTATTATTATTATTATTATTATTATTATTGAGCTGACAGAAACGTTAGCACGCCGGGCGAAATACTTAGCGGTATTTTGTCTGTACGTTCTGGGTTCAAATTCCGCCGAGGCTGACTTTGCCTTTCATCCTTTCGGGGTCGATAAATTAAGTACCAGTTACGCACTGGGGTCGATGTAATCGACTATCCTTTCCCCAAAATTTTCAGGCCTTATACCAATAGTAGAAAGGATTATAATTATTGTTATTGTTATTATTATTATTATTATTATTATTATTATTATTATTATTATTATTATTATTGAGCTGGCAGAAACGTTAGAACGCCGGGCGAAATACTTAGCGGTGTTTCGTCTGTCTTTACGTGCTGAGTTCAAATTCCGCCGAGGTCGACTTTGCCTTTCATCCTTTCGGGGTCGATTAAATAAGTACCAGTTACGCACTGGGGTCGATGTAACCGATTTTAATCCCTTTGTTTGTCCCCTCTATGTTTAGCCTCTTGTGGGCAATGAAAAAAAAATATACCGTCGTTGTCGTCAGCGCCGACACCACCACTATCTACTATCATCATCTTCGCCACCACCACCGCCACCATCACCAACACTCTTACTGCCTACCATCACCGACTCCACTACTGTACCACTACCAACATCATTACCAATACTACTATCACCAACCATCACTATTATCATTGCCAACACAATCATCATCACTATTATCATCATCATCATCATCATTGCCACCATAACCTACCATCGTCATCCTCATAACCATTATCATCATTATCAAAGGCACCAACATCGTCATCATCATTATCGCTAACAATACCACTACCTACCATCGCCATCGCCCTCATCTTTTACACCCATACCACTACCACTACTATCACTGTCACCGACATCACCAGCATCACCGCCAACACTGCTACCGTCGCTATTAACATCATCACCACCAACATCAAGAAACAAGAAAGACAGAACCAGACAGCGAACGGTCACTCAACCTGCAAGAAATCGCTGCTAAATCTTCCTCAGATATAACCCTTTGATCTTCAAAATTGATTAAATATACAGGCTAAACTATTTGTTGAATGTAACCGGTTGGAAAAGAAGAAAAGTGTGTCACGGTTGGAATGTCAAAACTGTTGTGCACTTGATTCATGGCAATATTTCTCATATATGCATACGCCGCCAGAGAAGGA
>NC_142949.1:29299713-29307213 GCF_046866305.1 Octopus bimaculoides | reverse complement strand
ACGTGCGTGCGTTTGTGAGTGAATGCATACATGTGTATGCATACATATGTATATATATCTATATGTATATATCTATGTATCTATATCGCAACGTACGTACATATATATATGTGTATGTGTCTCTGTGCTTGTATGAGTGTATGTATATATAAGCGGGCGCGCGCGCATGCGTGTGTGTGTGTGTGTGTGTGTGTGTGTGTGTGTACGCATGTATGTATGTCCATGTATTTGTAAAAATTGATATTTGTTCGATCAAAGCGTAGTTACAAAATAAAAAATCATAACCCTTTAATATTTCGGGCATTTTACCATCATCATAATCATTTTTATTTTCATTTTTGCTTCTGTTACTCCCAGCTGTTGTTGCTGTTTTATTTTTTTATGCTATCATTGTTGTTGCTGTTGTTGTTATTGTGACGTAGTGGACATCTTTCTAATAACTCTGAGGAAGATTAGGTCGACAGTCTTAATACGTAATGTTAAACTGGATATTTTTTTCTTTGTAATTTGACTTGTGAGACAAAATTTTATGTAAGGATGCCACAAATGGCCCTGCGTCCGAAATAGTAGCACCACGCACCAATGATCATATCTACAGAAGCTTTCCAAAACTGACCAACAAGATCAGAGAGCGACGTCTCCGTTTATCATGCCGTTTAATCTAATCTTCGTTACATATATTTAGATATACACATATTGGAAGATAAATTAAAACATAGGGTAAAAAATCATATATTAATTAATATCGATTTATTACCAGGAAGCTAGCACATTTAAAGAATCAAAGAGATTCAGAAACAATATCTGAGATCTTAGGGGATTAAGGTATATTTTTATATGTATAAAGTTGACCGGTAAAGTGGTCATTTAATATGCTAGAAATATAGATAGAGAGAGAAGTGCAGGTGGGGGAGATAGACACACACACACACACAGATAAAGATATATCTACATATTGATATATACATATGTATACACATTTATCTATGGCACTTCGTCGACTACGACGAGGGTTATAGTTGATCCGATGAACGGAACAGCCTGCCCATGAGATTAATGCACAAGTGGCTGAGCACTCCACAGACACGTGTACCCTTAACGTAGTTCTCGGGGGAGATTCAGCGAGATTCAACGTGACACAAGGTGTTTCAAAGCTGACCTTATTTTTCCCAGCTGAGTTGACAGGAGCATCGTGAAATAAAGTGTCTTGCTCAAGGACGCACACAACGCGTCGCCGGGAATTCAACTCACAACCTTACGACCGTGAGCCGAATTCCTTAACCGCTAAGCTACGTACCTTTACACATTTATATATACATAAATATGTGTATTTATACATATATATGTGTGTATGAGTAAAGGCGCAATGGCCCAGTGGTTAGGGCAGCGGACTCGCGGTCATAGGATTGCGGTTTCGATTCCCAGACCGGGCGTTGTGAGTGTTTATTGAGCGAAAACACCTAAAGCTCCACAAGGCTCCGGCAGGGGATGGTGGCGAACCCTGCTGTACTCTTCCACCGCAACTTTCTCTCACTCTTACTTCCTGTTTCTGTTGTGCCTGTAATTCAAAGGGTCTGCCTTGTCACACTCTGTGTCACGCTGAATATCCCCCGAGAACTACGTTAAGGGTACACGTGTCTGTGGAGTGCTCAGCCACTTGCACGTTAATTTCACGAGCAGGCCGTTCCGTTGATCGGATCAACTGGAACCCTCGACGTCGCAAGCGACGGAGTGCCAACAACAACAAATATGTGTATGTGGGTATGTACGTGTGTGTGTGTGTGTGGGTGTATGTGCGTGGGTGGATGTTGGTTAAGTGTAGTGTGTAGATTAGTTGAAGGAGTCGACTGTGCCAGTGTGTAGAATGGCGAAGAAGAAACACTTTTGATCCAGTTCAGGTGTTTAAGTTTCCATTGCCTCCGGCACCTTCTGCCCTTCTTTCTCTTCTCTCACGTCGTTTGTTTTCTCCCCCCCCTCTCTCCCCCTCTCCCCCCCCTCTCTCTCCCTCTCTCTCGCTATCTCTTGTGTTTATGGATGTATGTATGGATATTTCGTGTTTATTGTTATCATTGTTTGGCACAATCGTTTGCACGCCGGACTAAAATGCTCAGCGATATTTTCGTATGTCCTAAAGGTTCCGAGTTCGAATTCCGCCGAAGCCGACTTTGCCTTTCATCCTTTCGGGGGGGGGGTCGATAAAACCAGTACCAATCAAGTACTGGAGTCGATATAATCGACCCACCCGTCCCCTTACACAGACATATATTACGCACACACACAAACACAAACACACACATGTATTAAATATGTGTGGGTGGGTGCACACACGCGTACAGATACGTGTATGCATATGTATATATATATACACGTATCTGTATATATATATATATATATATACACACATATCTACGTATACATACATACATATATATATATATATATATATATATATATATATATATATATATATATATACATTGCTTGTTCGGTCTTGTGGTTGTTCGTCTTCCGCTAACCCTGCGGTTAATATAGAGAAATTATTATTCTTCATGTTGTTGTTATTGTTGCTACTACTACAACTACAACTTACTATTATTATTATTATTATTATTATTATTATTATTATTATTATTACTATTATTATTATTATTAACATATAATCATCATCCAACACACACATACACACACACACACACACAAACACATGCACAAACTCTTGCTTCCGGTTTATTGTTTAACATGGCTGACATGTTTCTCTGCGATCGTTTTCTCACACAATAATCTTTATGTGGGAATAATCCCGAGGTAATTAAACGTCAAAGCTCGTCATTTAAACAACAGAAATGTGAAGGATCGGACCAACCCCTTCAAATTTGCTTTGGGGCAATTGGAGTTGAGAAGAGCATGTGCCCAGAGCAGAGGGTGGTCGCTAGTTTGAGGCTACCCTCATCCTCCTCAAGTGATTGTCTTCAACATTCTAGGAGATTATGGGAAATGAATATAACATAGTTTTCTATAATGTAGATATATGTGTATAACTGTGTGTGTCCGTGTTAACGTATATAAGTATGCATGTATGTATATTTATATATGTGTGTATATGTATATCTATGTGTGTGTGTGTGTACGAATACATATCCCTGTATATAAATGTATATGCAGATGCATATCTATCTATCTATATATACGTGTGTGTGTATGCGTGTATGCATGTATGTGTGTGTATTTGAAAAAAAATGAATAGAAATTAATATATATAATGAGGAAAATGAAAGCGCAAATCCTATGCAGTCAAACAAATCACCGAACGCATAAATGAAGATATTCAATCAATGTAATTGAACCATATATATTTATACACATCAACATAAATCATGCATGTTCAGGTGTGAAGATGGTTCGCATTGGCTCTCTACAAGCACTCCGTAAATAGCCCATACTTTCTATAACATACCTAATATTATATATATATATAACTCTGTATCAAGGACTTTCGATTTCTTATACTACTATATATATATATATATCTATATATATATATATATATATATATATATATATATATATATATATATATATAGATATATAGATATATATAGATAGATAGATAGATAGATAGATAGATACATACATACATACATACATACATTTGTATATTTGTGTTTTGCTAAACGTGCTAACAAGGCTTATTGCCAACTAAATAAAGGACTCAATACTTTGAAACAAGAGTCTTAAATATTTACTTATATTTAGATACGTTTATATATAAATACGATCATATGTATTTACATATACGTGTATTTGAGTGTACATATATATACATATATATACATATATATGTATATACATACGTATATATACATATATATATATCTATGCATATATGTGTATATGTATATATATATATATATATATATATATATATATATATATATATATATGTATATATATATATTAATGAAGTTACACTCTTGGACGTTCATTGTAGGACCATTGGTTTCGCACTTTTAAAGCGCATAGCAGTATACCGACTTGTCGGACTCAAATGGCTGAAGGCGTATAACCTCTCTAGAACTCGAGGAAGAAAAGCGTCCCGTCCCTCCCGCAGCATGGACAGCTATTTTTGTTAAGAAACCAACTGACCGTTACGCATTTCTTCCTCCAGTCATAGAGAGGTTAAGCGTCTTCAGCCATTTGAGCTTGACAAGTCGCCTACACTGCTAAATGCTTTGTCGGTGCGAAACCAAGAAGCCATAACTTTTAGCCTCCTAAAAAATATAGAACTGCTCAGTGTAGAGTATGCTTCGTTTTCGTATATAAGGACTACTGACGATGTACACACACACACACACACACACACACACACACGCACATATATATATATATATATATATATATATATATATATATATATATATATATATATATATAATTTTAAGATTCATTTTTTACCCGGACGAAAATATATATATATATATATATATATATATATATATATATATACCACAACCACTATCACTACCACCACTACCACTACCACTACAACCACCACCACTACAACCACAACCATAATCTCGATCATAACAATTACAACCACCACCACAATCACTTCCACCACAACCACAACCACAACCACAACCGCCACAATCACAACCACTACCACTACCACCACAACCACAGCCACTACGATATCCAAACAATTACTATAATTGCCATACTAAACTGGGATCTCGCCATAGTTGTAATTAGTGCACAGGGCAAGGGTGGGACCCTCCCCTGTGTGCGGCGCCAGGGAGATACGATAAAAACCGACACTATGAACGGTATGGGCTGTTGCTATTTAGCCCGCGGTCAACCCCTGACCGAGCAGAACTATGATGAAAGATCCTACACCGCTGATCACCATTTCGTCCTTTACTTGCGCTGAGGAAGCAACACTACTTTGTCTGGTGTGTCCTGTTTTAAGACAACGTAGGGTTTGTGCGATTTGGGATGAGGGGGGGGGGGGAGAATTGGTGGAAATTTGGGGAAGATTTGGGGGGGATTTGGGGAAGATTTGGGGGAGATTTGGGGAAGATTTGGGGGAGATTTGGGGGAGATTTGGGTGCTCGGTTTTCGCTCATCGAAGCGAATCTCAACGTAGTGATGGACTTATGATGGTGATGGTGTGGAGGGGGTAGTACAAATGTGGTGGTGATTGGAAGGAGGAGGAGGAGATGATGGATGGTGGTATGTGCCAACGATTCGAAATAAAAGAGAGGGATAAAGAGTCTAAATAGGGGAGAGAGAGAGGGAGAGAAGAAGAGAATGAGATAGAGATAGACAGAAAGAAAGTAATAGCGAGGGAGAGAGAGAGAGAGAGAGAGAGAGAGAGAGAGAAGAAGAAGAAGAAGAAGAAGAAGAAGAAGAAGAAGAGCAACAACAACAACAATAACAACAACAACAAGGAGAAGGAGAAAAAGAAAGAAAGAAAGAAAGATAGAAAGAAAAAAGAAAGAAAGAAAGAAAGAAAGAAAGAAAGAAAGAAAGAAAGAACACGTCAGAGAGACAGGTAAACAGACTTGGAGGGGGGAAGAAAGAGGAAGGGGAGGAAAATTACCCCCGTTATTAGCATCCCCCCCTTTTTTTCTTTAGACGAAACCCTTTTCTTCCTCTATGTAAAATAGGGCGGGGTAGCGTTTATCTCTCCCTCTCCCCATTCAGGGCACAAGGGTGTTGAAAACGTATTAATATGAACGGATGATATTTAAATATAATTACTTATATTTGAGTATGGTCCACAAGGGTTATTTTTAGGGCTCTCTCTCTCTGTTTCTCTTTCTCTCTCGACCCCTAATTTCATCAAAAATACACCCATTTTCGAGTTTCGTCTTCCCTAATATTCGATTTAAGTATATAATCTGTTGTTATTGTCTGAGGAAAAGAGTTTGTGTGTGTGTGTGTATTGTGTTTGTGTGTGTGTGTGTGTGTGTGTGTGTCGTGTTTGTGTTTGTGTGTGTGTGCGTGTGTGTGTGTGTGTGTGTATCTATGGTAACATGAACGTTAGTGTGGTTGAAAATGTGCGCTTGTACGAAGGTCAGAATGCTGTATGTGTGTGTATGTATATGTGACTGTGTATGTGCGTTTGTGTGTGATTGTGTATGTTTGTATGTGTGTATGTGTGTGATCGTGTGATGTATGTGTCTCTATGCATGAGTGTGTGTATGTGTGCGCCTGTATGAGTGTTAGCGTTTCTGTGTGCTTGTATGTAGGTGTGTGTTTGTGTATGTGTGTGTGTGCATGTGTGTGTATATTTGTGTGTCTGTATGTATGTGCGACAGTGGGCGTGTGTGTGCGTTTGTATTTTGTTTGTGTATATACGTATATATGTCTGTGTATATCTGTAGCGTGTGTATGTGTGAGGTATGAATAAATGTGTGTGTTTTATGTCTGTGGATGTGTGCGCCAATATAAATGCAAGTGTGTGTGTGTATGTTTGCGTGTGTAATGTATGTAGTGCGTGTGTTTATATGATGTTAGTGTGTATTGTACATGGGCGCTTTTAAGCATGCGAGAATGCTGTATATGTGTGTGTATATATGTATGAATGTATGCACGTATGTGTGTATGCATGTATGTGTGTATGCATGCATTTAATGCAAGTATATATATGTATTTATGTATGTAGGTATGTATGTATTATGTATGCATGCATGAATGTATGTATGTATACACACATATGTATGTATGCATATATGTGTGTGTATGTATGTATATCTGCATGTATAATGTATGTTCTCTTTTATTTTCAATTTTAAATTCTTCCTGTGAGGAAGGAACAGATTTCTAACAAAGACCCAAAGTGCTTTTATTGGAACGTAGATAACGGAAACAATGTTACAGTTTAAACTTGAGAAAATCTTGCATATTTTTACTGTTCCGCTTACAGATTGTATTTGTAATGTGCGAGTTAAATGGCTGATTTCTTTTAGTGAAAACCTTAGCTTACCTTAGCTTACCCGAATTGTCACAAAACCAACTGCAACAATTACTATTGGTATAAAAGTGAATATATAATCTGGATATAGAAGCTGGAGATTTCGAAACAGTCGTCCATAGTTATTGTCTTTCTCTTTGATTTTCAAGGAGATATTCACATCTACAGAGCAGCTGACCTCTATGTATGTATGTATGTTATCAATCAGTTTCATTTCTCTATTTCTTGTCAATAGAGAAAGAGCCGGACTCTAACATAGATTCAAGGCTCCTTCATTGGAACTTTTATCAACATCATCTAGGTATTTGTGCATATGTGTGTGTGTGCAGTATTTGGTGTTAGTGTATGCGCAGATTTGTATATGTTTGTTTTATGATGTATTTATGTATGTATGTATTTATGTATGTAAATGTACAGATTTTTATGTTTTGCTTTATGTATGTATTCTCATGCATTTAGTTGCATATCAATATATGCTCATATATATTTAAATGATAACCTTCTTGAAAGTTTTACAGATCTTT
>NC_142949.1:29287213-29289713 GCF_046866305.1 Octopus bimaculoides | reverse complement strand
GTAAAAGAAGGAGGAGGACCACTGCTATCATCACCATCATCATCACCACAGTCATTATCATCATCATCATCATCCCTATCATCATCGTCATCCTCTTCATCATCACCACCACCACCACCACCACCATCATCATTATCCTCATCATAAGGTTGGATGGCGTTGGTGGTGGTCTTGGTGGTGGTGGTGGTGGTGGTGGTGGTGGTGGTGGTGGTGATGGTAGTGGTCTTGGTGGTGGTGGTGGTGGTGGTGGTGGTGGTGGTGGTGGTGGCGGTGGTGGTGCGTGATGGTTGTTGCTGCAGTTTCGGTTAGGATTGTGGGTGGGGACTGAAGGGGAGAGGGGTGGGGGTTAGTTGGTTTGGCGCCTTGATGTATCCAGATGTCTTGGGTGCATGAGAGACAATGAGCTGGGACAAAATGTTTACGGATGAATGAATGGATGGACGGAGAGGAATGGATAGATAGATGGATGGATGAATGGCTGGCTGGTTGGCTGGCTGGCTGGACGGATGGTTGGATGGATGGATGGATGGATGGATGGATGGTCAGATGGACGGAGAGATGGGTAAGATGGTCACCTGTACAATCCGTTTAGCGCAGGACATATCAACAACATAACTTCCAACTCGAAGTCGTTGTCCATTCAGCCGATCACAAAAAAACGGTCGGACGTACGGTTAGTCGGTCGGTCGGTAACATATAAAGAGGGAGGGGAGCGGGGTGCAGAAAGTAAAGAGTTAAAATGTGTGCTCGGGCGTCATCGAGTGTCATCGGGCAACGTCGCCGGCGTTCGTCGGGTGTCATCGGATGTTATCGGTGGCTGTTGATCTGCTGCGGGCCATTATTGCACGTCGGAGGAACAAAATTAATTTGTCTCTGTTTTAATGGTCGACGAATTAGGATTTCGCTTAATAAAATCAGTGAAAGACCTCGCCAGGAGTCATAACATATTTAATCACGCGTTTAAAACATCTTTGCTTTGCTCTTAAATACATTTGTCTGTCTAAGTGGGTGGACAGCGACAATCTAATAATAATATGGTGGTGGTGGTGGTGGTGGTGGTGGTAATAGTAGTGGTGGTGCTGATTTTCGTGGTAATGATGATGATGGTCGTGAGGTTGAAGGTGGGTATAGTAGCTTTGGTTGGAATGCTAATGCTGATGTTGGTATAGGCGAGGACGAGGGTGGCGGCGGCGGCGGTGGTGGTGGCGGCGGCTAGGGTGGTGGTGGTGGTGGTGGTGGTGGTGGCGGTGGTGGTGGCGGCGGTGGCGGCAGCGGCGGTGGTGGTGGTGGTGGTGGTGGTGGCGGTGGTGGTGGTGGTGGCGGTGGTGGCGTTGGCGGTGGTGGTGGCGGCGGCGGAGGCGGAGGCGGCGGCGGAGGAGGCGGCGGCGGAGGAGGCGGCGGCGGCGGCGGAGGAGGCGGAGGCGGCGGCGGAGGCGGCGGCGGAGGCGGCGGCGGAGGCGGCGGCGGAGGAGGCGGCGGAGGAGGCGGCGGCGGAGGCGGAGGAGGAGGAGGCGGCGGCGGAGGAGGAGGAGGCGGCGGCGGAGGAGGAGGAGGAGGAGGCGGCGGAGGAGGCGGCGGAGGAGGCGGCGGCGGAGGAGGCGGCGGCGGCGGCGGCGGAGGCGGCGGCGGAGGAGGCGGCGGCGGCGGAGGCGGCGGCGGAGGAGGCGGCGGCGGAGGAGGCGGCGGCGGAGGAGGCGGCGGCGGAGGAGGCGGCGGCGGAGGAGGCGGCGGCGGAGGAGGCGGCGGCGGAGGAGGCGGCGGCGGAGGAGGCGGCGGCGGAGGAGGCGGCGGCGGAGGAGGCGGCGGCGGAGGCAGTGGTGGTAGTGCTGGTGGTGGTGGTCGTCGTCGTCGTCATGGATGTACTTAAATTCATAACCACCACCATCACCGCTACACACTCATTATCATCGACTTCGCTATCAATATACGTTATATATTCTACCACCACCACAACCATCATGTATTATATTTTCTACCACTAAACACCACCACCGCAACCACTATCACTATTACTACCACCACAACCACCATCACTACCGTCAACGTCACCACCACTATCACCACAACTACCACTACCACCATCACCTCCATCCCAACTGTCACCTACACCACTATCATTATCACCAACAACAACCCCCACCATCACATTACCGTCACCACCACCATCATTATTACTACCATCATCAGCATCATCAATATTGTCACCAACAGCACTATGACTACCGCCGCCACCACGACCACCACCGTCGCAGTTTTTCTGCTGTAAGCAGCATAACTAGTAAATCAGTGACGTCAGTTTAGATTTGTAAAGTGAAGTTAAAGGATTTAATTAAAGACGGGGGGAGGGGGAGGGAAGGGAAGAATATGTGAAAGGAGGGAGAGAGGTAAGGGGGGAGGGAAGAGGATACGTTTTAGAAGAAGAAGAAGAAGAATGAGGAATGAAGAAGAAGAAGATTGAAGAAGAAGAATGAAGAAGAAGAAGAAGAAGAAGAAGAGGAGG
>NC_142949.1:29260087-29277587 GCF_046866305.1 Octopus bimaculoides | reverse complement strand
AACACCTAAAAGTTCCACAAGGCTCCGGCAGGCGACCCCTGTTGTACTCTTTCGCCCCAACTTTCTCTCACTCTTTCTTCCTGTTTTTCTTGAATAACGCTGCGATGGACTGGCGTCCCGTCCAGCTGGGGCGGGGAACACATACGCCATAGGAACCGGGAAACCGGGCCCATGAGCCTGGCTAGGCTTTAAAAGGGGCGAAAAAAAAGGTCGAATTTTAAAAATGTTTTTTTTATTACAGAAATAACTTGAAATGCCCAGACGTTTTAAAAGCAACAAACTTATATTTTAATGAAATACTCACAATGATCATCGAATGAAGAATGTTGTTTTATTATAAAAGTAACTTGAAACGATGCTCAAACATTTCGGAAGCAACAAAGAAAATACTTATTAAAATAGGCGCAGGCGTAGCTGTGTGATGAGAAGCTTGCTTCCCAGCCGTGTGGTTTCGGGTTCGGTCTCACAGTGTGGCATCTGGAGCAAGTGTCTTCTGCTATAGCCTCGGGCCGACCAAAGCCTTGTGAGTGGACTTGGTAGGCGGAAACTGAAAGAAGCCTGTCGTATATAAGTGTGTGTGTGTGTGTGTGTGTGTGTGTGTGTGTGTGTGTGTGTGTGTGTGTGTGTGTGTGTGTGTGTCCTCCTAAAATTTGCGGTTCGACCAAAGAGTCCGATAGAATAAGTACTAGGCTTACGAAAAATAAGTCCTGGGGTCGATTTCGTCGACTAAAACCCTTTAAGGTGGTGCTCCAGCATGGCCGCAGTCAGATGATTGAAACTAGTAAAAGAATAGAAGAAAAATAAAAGAATACTCACCATGTTTTTAAAGTTATATTCTGTTGGCATTCGTATGAACTACAGGTTTAATAACAATTATTTTGCGATCATCATTTTCTTTGTTATTTAACGTTATTGTTATCTCTCTTTACAGTTACAGAATTATATAAGATAGAATCATTCTGCGGAAATGTATGGAGAGTGAGGAATACTTCTGGTTGGGCCCCCCAGGTTTCCTGCACTGGAATCGCCTGGCTAAAAGTTCATACGGTTACAGGTTACTACTAAAGCAGATAGGTTCCGAACGCGCAGTCGCGCAGTCGTGCGTCCGCGCTAGCTAATCGTGAGTGGTCGATCCTAACCCTAACCCTATCCCTAACCCTAACCCTAACCCTATCCCTAACCCTATCCCTAACCCTAACCCTATCCCTAACCCTATCCCTAACCCTAACCCTAACCCTATCCCTAACCCTATCCCTAACCCTAACCCTAACCCTATCCCTAACCCTAACCCTAACCCTAACCCTAACCCTATTCCTAACCCTAACCCTAACCCTATCCTTAACCCTAACCCTAACCCTAAACATATATATTCATTTGCGCGCGCGCGCACTTTTTGTAGGATCGACCACTCACGACTAGCTAGCACGGACGCGCGACTGCGCGGGTGCGAGTTCGGGACCACTCTGCTTTAGTAGTACCCGGTTACAGTGACACTACCGTACACCTTGTAACTATGTTATACGACCAACCAGCATGTTACATTGGGTGTTTAAGAACTTAAAGGTGCATAAAGTATCCCCACAAACACTGAAAACAAGGTGAAGATGACTCTCACTTCACTCTAGTCTTCAACTGCCTGGGTACGTCCCCTGACGCACACATTCCCTAGCCTCTAATCACCGTGAAAGGTTGAAAGAGACTGAAGATTTTTGATAGCAAAACTCCCAAGAAACGTCATCGATATTATGACGTCAAAATTACAAAACGGGGAAAACGTTTTTAGATAAGACAAAACATGTTTAAATCTTACACACAAACGCACACATACACACACACACATATACACATACACTCATATAAACACACGCAAATACACACATATGCACCATATGCACACACGCGCGTACACTCACACAGACGTTCTCATACTAACGTGCGTTCACACACGAACGCAGAGACGCATATACGTATACAAAATCATACACATACATACATTTACATACATATATATACATACATCATACATATATATATACATACACACATACACATATGTATGTGTGTGTATTGTGTGTGTGTGTGTGTGTGTGTGTGTGTGTGTGTGTGTGTGTGTGTGTGTGTGTGTGTGTGTGTGTGTGGTTTTTCGAAATTGATAAATTCTTGTATAAGTTTTATCCCCTTATATTTAATTATATATATATTTATTGGCTAAACTGGCAATATGACCATCCCCAAGTACAACAATATATATATATATATATATATATATATATATATATATATATATATATATATATATATATTTCGTTTTGGGATTTGGTTTCCAAGATTCTTTATGTGAGTTCGTGTGTTGAAGCATATTCTGTTGTGTCTGGGGAGAGTCATTTTAATTTTGTGCCTTATAATTTAACACTCTTAATGGTTAGCGGTATTTCGTCTGCCGCTGCTTAGCGCCAGACAGAATACACAGTGGATTTTCTTCCAGCGTTTACGGTCCGAGTTCAAATACCTCCCAGGTCGACTTTACTTTTCCTCCTAATTTAGTCGTCGATAAAAAAAAAAAAACAGTACTAGTTCAACACTGAGGTCGATGTAATCGGCCATTGAGAAGCTCCCAGCTCCCAGCTCTCAAAATGGCATGTCTCGTGCCTTAGAGCAGGGATTTTCAAACTTTTTGACTTGCGGACCTCTTTATATTTCAGGCTTTACCTTAGGGACCCCCTTATAAACGCTTATGAAATTTATACATAAATATTTGCTTAAAATAACATATATTTTTACAATTTATTAATGAGGGTAGAAATTGAAATTAATCAATTAAAACCAGTGGTCTAGCATATTAAAAAAATCCGAAAATTAAAATTATATTACATACAAAAATAAGAGGGATGACCAGCAAAAGTGGACTCCTATATGCTAGTTTTTCTTTTTTTTTTTTCGTGGTTAGATGATTCGGCATCTATTTCTAGCATATAGGAGTCCACTTTTGCTGGTCATTCCTCTTATTTTTATATGTAATATATTTTTACATTTATTTATTTAACAATATTTAACAAATAGGCTTATTGTCAATTAAAAGATTTCGATTAAAAAACATATATAAAATCAAATCGCCCATAAAAAGTATTTGCTGTCCACGGACCCCCTGTCTTGTCCTTGCGGACCCCCTGTGGTCCGCGGTCCACAATTTGAAAACCCCCTACCTTAGAGTACAGACCACTATTACGGCCTCATAAGAGGCGACGTGCTGGGTGGATTATTACGGCTTATCAAGAGTTACGTACCTTGAAACGAAGTTGTCTGTCCTTGCATCAAGAATTAGTTCCCCTTCGGTTTTTTAAAAATGGCTGACAGTTCGTCGGACGAGGGAAACGCAACTGCAGGGATGACTCGATACGACGAATTACCTGAATGGAGCGACATTTCACCAGTACCTCAGGACGACGGGCCATACCCGGTTGTAAGGATCGCATATACAGATCAGTGTAAGTCTGCTTGCCACTCACCAATATGAATGCCATTCCCTTCTTCTCGTCATTTCTCTGTTGAATGCGATCGACTTAACTTGTTTCGTTTGTAAATTGGCAACTTTTTCGTCTTTTTTCGCCTTTCTTTGCTTTTCCCCCTTGTATACAATCAGATTACAAAAGTAAAATACTATACACACACATACATATATACTCACCGATTACATTCTCCCGTTATACATACGTTTACATTGTAGGATTATATGGTAATCTTTTTCACTTTAGGTATTAAGCAGGAATTGCCGTACGAAAAGAAGCATCTTCTGAAACTTTGGAGTTGTATTAACCAATGGTCACTCCCTGACCGATCATAAACAACAACTTTTTGGTTAATAAATCATTTATATATATATGTATATAAACATATACACACTCCCACATTCACGCACGCGCGCGCGCAGATTATGGATGGAGATAGAAGCCTCTATTTTTCGCTTGACTATTTTAACGAATTAGGATGTTCGTCAATGGATTGTCTTTAATATACATCTGCTCGATGTAGTTCGATATATATAGATATAGCTTCGGTGATGGTGATACCAACAAGAACTAAAGACATGGGTCGTTATATATATATGCGTGTGTGTGTGTGTATACCAGAATAAGCACATAAATGCGAAACAAGGTGGAAAAAAATAATACTCGAATACCGGAGATAGAGTAACATGCTTTATTTTTAAAAAAAGCAACAGAGATATCACAAAAACTGTTACTCGAAGTTTCACGTTCCCGTTTGTCGGTCAGTTTTGTTTAGAAGTGTGTGTATGTATATATATATATATACACATACATACGCACGCACACACACACACACACACAGAAGGGAAAATGAAAAGACTGTTACGATGTATTTATCGGATTGTCGTTTATAGAAAAGTTTGGTCCCGGAACGTAGCTAGCACTTTTCCTGCCAACCATTTTTTGGCGCCGCCCAACAGAGTTAGACTCACAACGGAATACTGTTCCTGCTTCTGGGATGGGTGTTGTTGCAATTAGTTATACATAGAAACACTCTTGTCTTTCATTCTTCTTGTTTTACATAGGTCAGGCAGAGACGGAGAGAGAGTATGTGTATGTGTGAATGAGTATATGCGTGTGTGTGTTCTTGCGATTGTGTTGTCGGCATTGATGGAAGGACTGTGTAGTTTGGTTTACTGGGTCTCGTTGTACCCACGTGGTCTTTGGTAACGATCTTTTTCCTCTGCCTGATTATGCAATTACATGACTTGTACTTCTACAAAATCCTTGGATTGACCAATCCCTTCTGAATTGAATTTGGTAGACAGGAACTGGGCCAAGTTCCACCCTGTGTGTGTGTGTTTAGATTTTTCTCTATAATGGTGAAAACTCAGTGTTCCTCAAGATAAGTCGACTCAAATGAATCTGTGGTTGGCCCATTGGAATTCTGTAACAGGTGTGTTTCTGCACTGAATAGGTGTGGGTAAGGATGTTGTAGTAGTGATCCGGGTTCATTCCCACTGCATGGCACCTTGGGCAAGTGTCTTCTACTATAGCCTTGGGCCGACCAAAACCTTGTGAGTGGATTTGGTAGACAGAAACTGAAAGAAGCTCGTCGTATATATATATATATATATATATATATATGTGTGTGTGTTTGTCCCCGCAACATCGCTTGACAACCGATGCTGGTGTGTTTACGTCCCCATAACTTAGCGGTTCGGCAAAAGAGACTGATAGAATAAGTACTAGGCTTACAAAGAATAAGACCTGGGGTCAATTAGCTCGACTAAAAGGCGGTGCTCCACCATGGCCACAGTCAAATGACTGAAACAAGTAAAAGAGTTTATATATATATATATATATATATATATATATATATATAGTAATAATAATAATAATAATAATAATCACTGGATCAAATATATAAATATTTTAATGCATCATTATGTGCATTTCCACAAATCATGTTTTTCATGTTGCGACGCATTAAAATAAATCAATCCTTGGATTATTATTACTATATTTATCCTATATTATATGAGCACACCTTGGTGCAAACACTCACCACTACCACTACCACCACCTGCTATTGCCAGTTCATATAAATAATTTGTGCCGGCATAATAAAATAGCTTCTATATGCATATTCAAAAATGTTTCCCGTAAACAAACTTAAAGGATATATATATGTATGTATGTTTAGGTAGTGAGTAGTGATTTTCTTCACTACTTTAGGGAGTGACGACCCTGGCTGACACGAGTCCCGGGTTCAGCTGGCTCTGGCTCACAGTACCCGGTATCGGTCCCCATCCAGGGTTTCAGAAAGGAGACAACCTTCAAAGAAATCCGGGGTGGAGCCCCGTAGGTGGTTTAGTGTTCGACTCGACACTCTTCCGGCAATTCCTGCAACCAAGCTGGTGCCAAACTTAATGCTCTGCACTACTTTGGACTACGACAGCAAGGTCGAGAGAGGAATCCTGACGATTGGGCTACCCGGGATTTTCTTACATCTAGCCCAGGCCTGCGCAAAACTGGGCAGGACATGAAATGTAAAAACCAGACTGGATTAGTTTATGCACAACTCCATTGTCTCCCGAGACAAAAAGATGCCAACGACAACAATGTATGTGTGTCTGTGTGGTATTGATCCTTCTGAGCCTATGTCCATGCTAAAAGACCCACCAAACTGCCTTGTAATGAGATTGAACTCTGAATCACATTGTTGCAAAACAAACTTCTTTCAACCATACAACCATGCCCCACACCCATCTCTGAGCCCTTCTTATTTCTTTATTGCCCACAAGGGGCTAAACATAGAGGGGACAAACAAGGACAGACAAAGGGATTAAGTCGATTACATCGACCCCAGTGCGTGACTGGTACTTAATTCATCGACCCCGAAAGGATGAAAAGCAAAGTCGACCTCAGCGAAATTTGATCTCAGAATGTGATGGCAGACGAAATACCGCTAAGCATTTCGCCCGACGTGCTAACGTCTCTGCCAGCTCACAGCCTTTCTTACCACATTATCTGACACCAAAGTACTTTTGTCTCATTTTACAGTCCAACTCGTGTTCGACTATTTTCGAGCCATCGTAGCCAAAGATGAAAGAAGTGAAAGAGCACTGAAGCTGACCAAGGATGCGATCGAGATGAACGCTGCCAATTACACTGTTTGGTGAGTTAACACGTTATGTAATCGAACATGCAGTCGTTTTTTCTTTTGTTTTTTGTTTTTTTTGTAACATATTTTGGTTGGATTATTTAGTCATTGATGTTACATTACTTTCTATATTCTGTAACTGTTAAAATATACTTTTCTAGGCCTGAAATTTTTGTGGGGAGTGGGGGGGCAATTGATTAGATCAACCCCACTACATAACTGGTACTTAATTTATCGACCCTGAAAGGAGGAAAGGCAAAGTCGACTTCAGCAGAATTTGAACTCGGGACCTAAAGACAGACGGTCATAATATACAAACATTTCTCATGGCACCAGTACACTGTTTACAGATGCTTACATTTTTTTATGTTTTCCATGAATTTTCCACGGGTCCAGCTAGTTATTATTATTGTTATCATTATTATTATTATCATTATTATTATTATTATTATTATTATTATTATTATTACCTCCGCCTTAGCAAAGGCGAAGTTATTATTTACAGTCGTGTTTGTCTGTGGACAAGATATCTCAAGAACTGCTGGATGGATTCAGATGAAACTTTCAGATATGTTTGGGCCTTGTGACTGGCACAAACTGATTAGATTTTGGGATCAATTTGGTACTGGACAAGAATTCTGGATTATTTTTCCTGTTTTTTAACTTAATTTTTGAGAGTGGTCGGGTTCATTTTTAGTATTCTCGTTTGTGAGAGCAGTCGAGTTTATTTCAGATATTCTCATTTTAAAAATCATCTCCGGCTAATCGTTGAGAGGACATTGGTGTTGCCTTGGCAGAGGTTTGCGCTCTCTGAGTGCTCTTATTATTATGATTATTATTATTATTATTATTATTATTATTATTATTATTATTAGGGTGGCAAACTGGCAGAATCATTAGCCTGCTGGGTGAAATGCTTATCGATATTTCGTCTGCCGCTACTTTCTGAGTTCAAATTCCGCTAAGGTCAACTTTGCCTTTCATCCTTTCAGGGTCGATAAATTAAGTACCAATGAAAAACTGGGGTTGATGAAATCAACTAGTCCCCTCCCCCAAAATTCCAGACCCTGTGCCTCTAGTAGAAAGGATTATTATTATTATTATTCAAGGCAGTGAGCTGGCAGAATCATTAGCACACACTGGGCAAAATGCCTAGTGGTATTTCATCTGTCTTTACGTTCTGAGTTCAAATTCCGCCGAGGTCGACTTATCCTTTCAGGGTCGATAAATTAAGTACCAGTTACGCACTGGGGTCAATGTAATCGACTTAATCCCTTTGTCTGTCCGTGTTTGTCCCCTCTATGTTTAGCCCCTTGTGGGCAATAAAGAAATAAGAATTATTAGCACACCAGGCAAAACGCTTAGTGATATTTCATCTGTCTTTACATTCTGGGTTCAAATTCCACTGAGGTCAGCTTTGCCTTTCATCCTTTCGAGGTTAATAAGTTAAGTACCAGCTGCATACTGGAGTTGATCTAATCAACTGGCCCCCACCTCCCCCATAATTTCAGGCCTTGTGCCTATAGTAGAAAGGATTATTATTTCATTTTATTTTTATTCACCAGGCATTATCGTAGGCTTCTACTGAAAGACTTGGACTGTGATTTGAAAACTGAACTAGAATATGTGTCTGAGATAATTGGGGAACATCCGAAGAATTATCAAGTATGGTGAGTTGCCTTTTTAAAAATATCTGTCGTTAAGAAGCATGGAAAAGTGAATGTTACAATGTAAAGATCTGCAGGTACATGTATCTATGCATGTGTGTGTGTTGTTGTTGGCACTCCGTCGCTTACGACGTCGAGGGTTCCAGTTGATCCGATCAACAGAACAGCCTGCTCGGGAGATTAAAGTGCAAGTGGCTGAGCACTCCACAGACACGTGTACCCTTAACGTAGTTCTCGGGGATATTCAGCGTGACACAGTGTGACAAGGCTGACCCTTTGAATTACAGGCACAACAGAAAGAGGAAGTAAGAGTGAGAGAAAGTTGTGGTGAAAGAGTACAGCAGGGTTCGCCACCATCCCCTGCCGGAGCCTCGTGGAGCTTTAGGTGTTTTCGCTCAATAAACACTCACAACGCCCAGTCTGGGAATCGAAACCGCGAGTCCGCTGCCCTAACCACTGGGCCATTGCGCCTCCACATGTGTGTGTGTATATTGTAAATAAAGACCCCCTTCGGTCATAAATGACCATGGGATTGCACCTAGAAAGTTACCCCCCAAGACACAAGTCTGAACAAGATTGTTTATGGAAGACCAGCAGTCGCCCATGCGTACCAGCCTCCCCTCTCCATGCCACCAGTGTTATCTAAGGGAAAAGTAAAGGCGATACAACTTGGCACCAGTGATGTTGCAACTCATTTCTACAGCTGAGTGAACTGGAGCAATGTGAAATAAAGTGTCTTGCTCAAGAACACAACACACAACCCAGCCCGAGAATTGAACTTGATACCTCATGATTGTGAGCCCAATGCTCTAACCACTTTGCTATATATATTGTATATTTATATTATATATGTTTATGTTTCTATTAGGCACCATCGTCAAGTAATTGTTGAGTGGCTCGATGACCCCTCTGAAGAATTAGCTTTTACAGCTTCCATTCTAAGCCTGGATGCTAAAAATTACCATGCCTGGCAACATCGGTAAGGAATCTTGTTTTTATTTCAATTTTGATTTATTGTGCACCACCACTTCCATATGGAATGTGATAGTTAGGCACAGCTGTTTGGACACTGATGGTTTGGCACGGCTGACTGGACACTGATGGTTTGGCACGGCTGACTGGACATTCAGCCTGTTTTGACAATAGTAGTTTTTGGTGTTGGTGGCAAACAGACACACACAGAGACAGAAATGTATACATATAAGGCGGTGAGCTGGCAAAATCGTTAGCACACCAGGCGAAATGCTTAGCGGTATTTCGTCTGCCGTTATGTTCTGAGTTCAAATTCCGCCGAGGTCGACTTTGCCTTTCATCCTTTCGGGGTCGATAAATTAAGTACCAGTTGCATACTGGGGATCGATGCAATCGATTTAATCTCTTTATCTGTCCTTGTTTGTCCCCCTCTATGTTTATCCCCTTGTGGGCAATAAAGAAATAAGAAATGTATATATACCGACAGAAAGAGGGAGAGAGAGAGATTACAATTCATTTATTGATGTTGACGTAAACACTTTCCCCTCTCCTCAGACACATAGAGTGAAATATGCTCACACACATAAACAGGGAGAGACAGGAGGGCGGGGAATGAAAGGTGGGAAAGAGACAGTCATTACAATTAATTAATTGAATATTACTGCCGTAAGCACTTTGTCTCTCTTCAGACACAGAGTAAAATTTGCTCACTCAAAAACAGAAAGAGAGAGATGGGGGGAGGAAGGAAGGAATTACAGGTTATTGATTATATGAGTGCTTTTTTACATGGCACCAACACAGGCGAGGTCAGTTTTGGCATGGTTTTTACCCCTGGATGCCCTTCCAAATACCAACCGCTTCACAGTGCGGACTGTGTTATTTTTATATGGCACCTACACAGGCGAGGTCAGTTTTGGCATGGTTTTTACCCCTGGATGCCCTTCCAAATGCCAACCGCTTCACAGTGTAGACTGGATGCTTTTTATGTGGCACCAGCTCCGGCAGGGTTACCAAGTATTTTTGCAAGATGAGGAATTTTTGAGAGGGAAAGGGGGCATTGGAGGAGGGGATCTTAGATCAGATGATGAAATGTTAGAGTGTGACAGAGAGGCAGAAACAGGTGCATGGTTACCTAGCCATGCTGTCTCTCTCTCTCTCTTTTCTACATTCCCTTATTCTGTCCATTCCAGACAATGGGTGCTAAGGAAGTATTCTCTATGGGATCATGAGCTGGATTATGTGGACAAACTCCTAAAGGAGGATCTTCGGAACAACTCAGCATGGAACCAACGCTATTTTGTCATCAACAATACAAAAACATTTAATGAGAAAGTGATTGAAGAGGAAATACTGTGAGTACCATGTCTACCTGTTTTTCTGTCTTGCTGTCTATATCTCTATTCCAGTGTCTCTGTCCGTCTGTCTGTCTGTCTTGCTCTTCTTGTATACCACTCTGTCTGTCTACCTATCTACCTGTCTGTTTATTTATTTATCTATATCTATTCGTCTGTATTTCTAGTTTACTATTTGTATCTCTATTCCTGCATACCTGTCTTTCTGTCTATTTATCTATCTATTTGCCTATCTACCTACCTGTTTGCCCAACTATCTACCTTTCCCTCTATCTGTCTACCTACGTGTGTGTATATATGTATGTATATATATATATATATTTCATTTTTGGATTTGGAGAGTCAACACTATTGAGAAGGTTGCAAGACGCAACGAAAATTTTAGGAAAATAAAAATAAGAAATAAGTGGAAATTTTACCTGTGAGTGTGTTAAATTTTAAGGCACAATAAGAAAATGACTCTCCCAAAACACAACAGTATATATATATATATATATATATATATATATATGTGTGTGTGTGTGTGTGGAGGCGCAATGGCCCAGTGGTTAGGCCTAGTGGGCTGAAGCATAAACCTGGGAACAAATGAACGACCCAGGTTCAAATCCTGTTGCAGCCAGGATTTCGGAAAGCAGGAGGACACCTAAGAGTCATGACCTGGGTGGGGCCGAAACACTTGCCAGATGGGAGCTCTTCCTCTGAAGATCTCTACTGCTGTGCGCTCACCTTGCGATGAATTTCTGTTGTTATTTTTGCATGTGTGTAACTGGTATAATATATTCTATTTTACAGATATGCAATACAGTACATCAGGCAAGCCCCACATAATGAGAGTTCTTGGAATTATGTTAAAGGGTAAGTACTTCTATATTATTATTTCATCAACACTAGGGTACTCTCACTACACAGTGTACCCTATTTACCTTATATGGAACAAAAGGCTTACATCTATTCTTGCTTATCATGAGCATTTCGTTAAAAAAAACATGAAGTATGCTGTAAATCGAATTGGTGAAAATGAATGATAGAACATGCAGGAAAATAGGTTTTGTTTCTGAGACACCATGTTGTCTTTTAGCATTGTGAATGGTCACTGGGTCAAGCCTCTGCAGGCCAAGCAGAATTGGTGAATGGTTGCTGGCTCGTGTCGTGACAGGCCAATACGTGATAAGCGTAACATGGTTTAACGAGCATACTGTGTTGTTGCAGATCAGCAATCATCATCATTATCATCGTCGTCGTTTAACGTCCGCTTTCCATGCTAGCATGGGTTGGACGGTTTGACTGAGGACTGGTGAAACCAGATGGCTACACCAGGCTCCAATCTGATTTGGCAAAGTTTCTACTCTGAGAGTGTAGTGGGTGCTTTTAATGAATTAGTGATAAATGAAAATAAATGTATTCCTGGAGACACAAACACACACACACACACACACACACACACACACACACGTGCAGCAGGCTTCTTAAAGTTTCTGTGCCCAAAACTCACTCGCAAGGTTTTGATTGGTGCAAAGCTACAGCCGAAGACACTTGCCCAAAGTGACACGCAGTGGGACTGAACCCAGGACCATGTTGTTGGAACGCAAACTTCTTAACCACACAGCCACGTCTGCATCTAGAATAACAATTGCTAAATATATTTTCTTTTTTTTTCTCCTCTTCATTTCCATTGTAGGATCTTAATACCAAATGGTTTACACAATTATCCCCAACTGTTGGATTTCTGTCTGGAACTCTTAGACAACCACATCACCTCGCCACATCTGTTAGCGTGTTTAGTAGATATCTATGAGAGCAAGTTAGAGAAAGATACCGGAAACAAGGAGATTTTGACGAAAGCTCTAGAAGTAAGTGTTGGTTTGGTTTTCTCTCTTTTATCTTTGTCTTTTACTTGTTTCAGTCATTCCACTGTGGCCATGCTGGAGCACCACCTTGAAGGGTTTTAATCAAACAAATCAAACCCAGTATTTATATTTTGTTTTTAAATTTGGTACTTATTTTATCGGTCTCTTTTTCTAAAATTCTAAGTTACAGGGACATAAACAAACCAGCAGTGGTGGACCACAAATACAAACACACACACACATACAAAGGTAAAGACCCCCTTTAGGTCATGAACGACCATGAGATTGCACCTAAAAAGTTGCCTTCTGAGGCTCAAGTCCAAGCAAGGTTGTTTATGGAAGACCTGTAATCGGCCATGCGTACCGGCCTCTCCTCTCTACGCCACCAATGTTATCCAAGGGAAACGCAAAGAATGATACAACTTGGCACCAGTGATGTTGCAACTTATTTCTGCAGCTGAGTGAACTGGAGCAACGTGAAATAAAGTGTCTTGCTCAAGAACACAACACACACCCCAGCCGGGAATTGAACTCACTATCTCATGATTGTGAGCCCGATACTAGCCACTGAGCCATGTGCCTTCACACATATATACATACGTACATATGTACGTCTTTATGTATATATGTATGCATATGAAGCAGTGTGGCAAACGTTTCTTGCTTGCCTGTTATATAAACACAAGTGCTTTTATGCACCACAAGCCTATATGAGAAGGCTTGTCATGGTAAATAACACAGTATTCTCTATTCTAACACAATATCCACTTTAAGTGGGTAATACATACAGGAGTGGCTGTGTGATAAGTAGCTTGTTTACCAACCACATGGTTCCGTGTTCACTCCCGCAGCGTGGAACCTTGGGCAAGTGTCGGTGCATCACGTGAGATACACAACCCTAATTTTTTTCCAACTACCGGAGCAACTTTCCACTTATAGAAGGAAAGCTTTATTACTCAGAATGAAGGAAACAATGGTTAACTAAAAATCTGAAAGCAGGCATTGACGTTTAGGACAAAGTTAGGAAAACGCTTTGGACAAACAAAGGGTTAATACTAAATGCCCACCACCCAAGAAAAATTTCTCGCATTTTGTGTGATTTCTTCTACGATAATCACACGCGCTGTGGAGGCGCAATGGCCTAGTGGTTAGGGCAGCGGACTCGCGGTTTCGATTCCCAGACCTGGCGTTGTGAGTGTTTATTGAGCGAAAACACATAAAGCTCCACGAGGCTCCGGCAGGGGATGGTGGTGAACTCTGTTGTACTCTTTCACCACAACTTTCTCTCACTCTTACTTCCTGTTTCTGTTGTGCCTGTAATTCAAAGGGTCAGCCTTGTCACACTCTGTGTCACGCTGAATATCCCCCGAGAACTGCGTTATGGGTACACGTGTCTGTGGAGTGCTCAGCCACTTGCACGTTAATTTCACGAGCAGGCTGTTCCGTTGATCGGATCAACTGGAACCCTCGACGTCGTAAGCGACGGAGTGCTAACAATCACATGCGCTATTTTATTCATGGGAAACAACTCGGAAAAATCTAGAATGCAGGGGAAATAACTGGTGAATTTGAATTATAATATCTGATTATTTTTATTCCCCAACACGGCAGGAATTTTAAATTATCAAGGCGGTGAGCTGGCAGAGTCGTTAGCACGCCGGGCAAAATGCCTAGCGGTATTTCGTCTGTCTTTACGTTCTGAGTTCAAATTCCCCCGAGGTTGACTTTGCCTTTCATCCTTTCGAGGTCGATAAATTAAGTACCAGTTGCGTACTGGAGTCGATTTAATTGATTGGCCCCCTTCCCCAGAATTTCGGGCCTTGTGCCTAGAGTACAAAAGGAATTTTAAATTATCAGATGCAATGCTTTGCGCTTTTTCAGTTTTATATATTTAAGAGAATAAGTCCTAGGTTTTAAAATAAGTCCTAGGGTTGATTCGTTTGACTAAAACCCTTTAATTGAGTGAACAAATCAAAGAAAAAGGCACTCAACACATCTAGTAGGAATTACATGTTATTATTTAAAACTGTGTATGTATGTATGTGTGTGTGTGTGTGTATATTGTTGGCACTCCATCGCTTAGGACGTCGAGGGTTCCAGTTGATCCGATCAACGGAACAGCCTGCTCGTGAAATTAACGTGCAAGTGGCTGAGCACTCCACAGACACGTGTACCCTTAACGTAGTTCTCGAGGTGACACAGAGTGTGACAAGGCTGACCCTTTGAATTACAGGCACAACAGAAACAGGAAGTAAGAGTGAGAGAAAGTTGTGGTGAAAGAGTACAACAGAGTTCACCACCATCCCCTGCCGGAGCCTCGTGGAGCTTTATGTGTTTTCGCTCAATAAACACTCACAACGCCAGGTCTGGGAATCGAAACCGCGAGTCCGCTGCCCTAACGACTGGGCCATTGCGCCTCCACGTATATATATATATATATATCCATTCCATTCCAAGTCTTTGATGTTCTTGTATTTACCCTGTTTTCTCAAATTTGTGTTTCATTATTCTTTCTCTCTTTCTTCCGTTCTCTCCGTCTGCAGTTATGCGATTCTCTTGCTGTGCAGCATGATCCTGTCCGCCAAAATTACTGGAACTACGTGGCCAGGTCGATGAAACTGAGATTTAGTGAAGACACCAAAGATGAGAAAATGAACGAATCTAGCTAATAATAATAATAATAATGATGACGATGGTGATGACGACGATGAAGAATTCTAAGGTTTAATCAAAAATTTTTCGTTCTTTTTTAAATGATCACTTCTAAAAATATTCTCCTCTCACAAAAGAACATTTGTCGCTGAAGAGGAGGAGGTTAAAGACATAAAAAACAACAAAGTTTTGGCTAGAATTTTTTTTCCCTCTTTTTCTTTTGTGTCATTCCAGCATTCCTTCTAGACTAAATATTGGATCTTCAACCTCTCTCTTTCTCTCTCTCTCTTTCTCTGTCTTGTCGGTCTCCATACTTAAATACAGCAGCCAAAAATATGTGGACTGAGGTTTTTCTGCTTTTCTTTCTTTTCTATTTCTGCTTGAAGATCTGAGTTTTTATTTGTTTGTCTTGTTTTTATTTTGTATCTATTTAAAATGTTTACAGTATTAAAATTTTAACAGGAAGACAATACTGATTTTGCATAAAATAAATTGCAGTAAAACCATTTTAAAATTTTAACAAAAAGACAATACTGGTTTGCATAAAATAAATTGTAGTAAAACCATTATCCATCAGCCTCCATTGGCATTCTTAACAATGCCTCTAAGTCATATTATTACTGTTGTATTCTATGTAGGTTTGACAAACTAGAACAGTTTTGCTAGCAAGTACATGAAATTCTCTACACCATTAACTCCTAAGCAGTGTTGTAAAATATAACTAGGTGCATCGGGTGATTCCCTTTGGTCATGAATGACCATGGGATTGCACCTAGAAAGTTACCGTCCAAGGCAAAAGTCCGGGCAAGGTTGCTTATGGAGGACCAGCAGTTGCCCAAGAATACCAGCCTTCCCTCTCCACACCACCAATGTTATCCAAAGGAAAGCAAAGGCTGATACTGCCTGGCACCAGTGACATCGTGACTCATTTCTACAGCTTAGTGAACTGGAGCAACGTGAAATAAAGTGTCTTGCTCAAGAACACAACACGCAGCCCGGTCCAGGAATTGAACTCACAACTAGGTGCATCATAAATATATTAAAAGTAGAAGAGTTACGGTTTGTTTGTGGTATTGTGATACAGTAGTAGAGTAACAAATAAGAGGGAGAGTTTCTAACAATGCAAAACGGAAAAATTTAATAATCTTAATATTTCGGGCACAATTGCCCATCATCAGAAGTTAACATCTTAACCCTCTAGCTCTCTTCTCTGGTTCCTCCTTTAAGAACTTATCAGCAGTCAACTAGACTTGCATCCAGTTCTCATCAGTATACTGTACAACTTCTGAAGTGTCATAAAGCACTTTACAGTACCAATTTCTTCCCCCGCACCTCTGAACTTTGGAATTCCCTTCCACAGTCTTGTTTTCCTCTTCAATATGACCTTTAGTCTTTTAAGTCTAATGTACATCATCACCTATTAACTTCTGTCTAGTGTCCATTTTATTCTAGTAGCTCTTACATTTTCAGTGGTCTAATGATCTTGTAACGAGCAAATCCTTTAAAAAACAAAAAAAATCTGACCCAAATATTCTACCTGTTTTATATCTAAACTAGCTAGATCCTCGCATACCTATCCTACAACCATCATCAAGGTGGTGAAAACAAGTAAAACAAAAAAAAAACAAGTAAAACAAAAAAAAAATGACACACACACACACACACTACATCCAAATATATTGCAGTCTCTCTTAACCGTCAATTATTTCAGCTACACTCCTGTTACATATTTACCCCCCACCCACCCCCAACCCCTGTATGCACCCACACACACTCAAAGCATACAGTTAGTTCTTTGTCCTCTCTTGCTATATACGTTTACCTAAGCTTTGTTAACAGCATTCTTTTATTCTGCAATACAAAAATGACAATTATACGTTCTACATTTCTTCACCTGGCAAATTGTCAAACCAGCGTCAAGCCTTCAATAGAATATTTCTTATGACGAGAAACTTTAACCCTTTTTGTTACTTTTTCTATTGAAATACAATCTTGTCTTCAATTAATTTTGAAAATAACAAAGAATTTGGTAAAATGTCTTCATCATGATCATCATCATTATCATTTAATGTCTGTTTTCCATGTTGGCATGGTGGAGACGAAATGGCACAGTGGTTAGGGCAGCGGACTCGCAGTCATGGGATCGCGGTTTCGATTCCCAGACCGGGCGTTGTGAGTGTTTATTCAACGAAAACACCTAAAGCTCCTCGAGGCTCCGGCAGGGGATGGTGGCGAACCCTGCTGTACTCTTTCACCACAACTTTCTCTCACTCTTTCTTCCTGTTTCTGTTGTGCCTGTAATTCAAAGGGTCGGCCTTGTCATACTCTGTGTCACGTTGAATATCCCCGAGAACTACGT
>NC_142949.1:29252587-29255087 GCF_046866305.1 Octopus bimaculoides | reverse complement strand
CTTACTGGCCTTCGTGCCGGTGGCACGTAAAAGCACCCACTACACTTTCGGAGAGGTTGGCGTTAGGAAGGGCATCCAGCTGTAGAAACTCTGCCAAATCAGATTGGAGCCTGGTGTAGCCATCTGGTTTCACCAGTCCTCAGTCAAATCGTCCAACCCATGCTAGCATGGAAAGCAGACGTTAAACGACGACGATGATGATGATGATATATGTATGTGTGTTTGTCCCCCCACCATCGTTTGACAATGGTGTGTTTACGTCCCCCGTAACTTAGCAGTTCAACAAAAAGAGACCGACAGAATAAGTACTAGGCTTACAAAGAATAAATCCTGGGGTCGATTTGCTCGACTGAAGGTGGTGCTCCAGCATGGCTGCAGTCAAATGACTGAAACAAGTAAAAGAGTAAAAGAAAGGGAACCAAATATGAACCATTTTGTAGCACAATGCGCCTCCATCTTTCCTTTAACTTGAAAATACTCTCTTCCCAGAATTGAGGTGGTTTCATGGCAAATAAGTCGAAAGGTAAGCTTCTATAAATCGGCATGAACTTTCCGGACAACCCAATATTTTGTTTCAGATATTTTTTTTAACCTTATTTTTTTATCTTCTACTTGGTTCAGTCATTGAACTGTGGCCATGCTGGGGCACCACCTTGAAGGTTTTTAGTAGAACAAATTGGGGCCAGTTCTTATTTTTAAGTCTGGTACATAAATATGCTATTGGGTCTCTCTCTTGCTGAAAGGCTTGGTTTATGGGGATGTAAACAAACCAGCACTGGTTGTCAAGCAGTGGAAGGGAGGACAGCCACAACACAAAGATACACACACATATATACATATATATTTATACACACACACACACACATATATACATATACATATATATATATAGAGAGAGAGAGAGAGAGAGTGGGAGATAGATTAGATAGATAGTTAGGATGATAGGTAGGTAAATAGATAGATAGATAGATATAATTCAAATTTACAGAAAGTGACCAAGACATTTGGTGATATGCCATGCTTGGTGGTGGTGGTGATGATGATGATGTTGATAATGGTTGTGGTGGTTGTTGTGGCAGCAGCAGCAGTGGTGGCAGTGTAGATGATGGTGGTGGCAGTGGTAGTGTTGATGAAGATGATGATGATGATAATAATAATGATACCTATAAGAAAGAAAGAGAAGTGAAAAACAAAAAATTTGTTACCTCTTTGCCTGTACATGGTCGTACAACAAAACATGTATATTTTGGCCAGGAATCCACAAGACACTCAAAGTTGGTTAAGATTTCATTCAAAATGTGTCGAATTGTATAAAATACCTGATTGGAAAGAAAGAAAGAAAGAAAGAGAGAGAGAGATAACAAAATTGAATTGAATTTCAAAAGAAAATTTTTTTAATCAAAAAAATTTACCTTAAAACTTAAAAGAAACAATTAAATTCATTTCTAATTACTCATACTCTTTTACTCATTTAATTGTTTCATTCATTTGACTGCGGCCATGCTGGAGCACCGCCTTTTAGTCGAGCAAATTGACCCCAGGACTTATTCTTTGGAAGCCTAGTACTTATTCTATCGGTCTCTTTTGCCAAACCGCTAAGTTACGGGGGACGTAAACACACCAGCATCGGTTGTCAAGTGATGTTGGGGGGACAAACACAGACACACACACATATATACATATATACAACGGGCTTCTTTCAGTTTCCGTCTACCAAATCCACTCACAAGGCTTTGGTCGGCCCGAGGCTATAGTAGAAGACACTTGCCCAAGGTGCCACGCAGTGGGAATGAACCCGGAACCATGTGGTTGGTAAGCAAGCTACTTACCACACAGCCACTCCTGCACCAAGTAAATAAAAATGAGAAACTTTTCTTGCATTCTATGTGTATAATGTGTGTGAGCATGTATGCATAAGAGTATCTGTAGGTGTGTATGTAAGTTGTGTACATATATGCATATGTAAACAGTGGAGGCGCAATGGCCCAGTGGTTAGGGCAGCGGACTCGCGGTCATAGGATCACGGTTTCGATTCCCAGACCAGGCGTTGTGAGTGTTTATTCAGCGAAAACACCTAAAGCTCCACGAGGCTCCGGCAGGGGATGGTGGCAAACCCTGCTGTACTCTTTCACCACAACCTTCTCTCACTCTTACTTCCTGTTTCTGCTGTGCCTGTAATTCAAAGGGTCAGCCTTGTCACTTTGTGTCACGCTGAATATCCCCGAGAACTGCGTTAAGGCTACACGTGTTTGTGGAGTGCTCAGCCACTTGCACGTTAATTTCACGAGCAGGCTGTTCCATTGATTGGATCAACTGGAACCTCGACATCGTAAGCGACGGAGTGCCAACAAAAAAAAAATGTATGTATACAAGGGGGTGCTGAAAAGTTCCTGGCTTTAAGAGTATCAGGAATGCCCTGCTTAGAGGTCCAACCTTCCATATTCTGCTGCATCTTGAATTTTGTCAGTGAACAGGTCGCGGTCTCAAAGCACCGAAAATA